>NW_027687225.1:0-7085 GCF_054177405.1 Leptonychotes weddellii | reverse complement strand
TCGTATACCCTTGACCGAAGAACGGTCCTCCTCTATCGGGGAAGGTCGTCCTCTTCGACCGAGCGCGCAGCTTCGGGAGGGACGCACATGGAGCGGTGAGGGAGGAAGGGGACACCCGCCTAGCCAGCCAGATCAGCCGAATCAACCCTGGCGATCAATGGGGTGACAGATGTCGCAGCCAGATCGCCCTCACATCCGAGAAACACTGCTGCGCACAAGCTATATAAACCCTAAAAAGACCTTTTCTTTTCGCATAGGTCGAGTTACCTTAACCATACCGGATCTCTACCAGGTCTCTTTTAACTAAAGTTGTAATCTAACCAACCCTAGAATGGCCATTTCTTTCGCACAAGACTAAAATTTTTGTTGAAATTGCCTTGAATTTGGCTATTTTCATAGTATCCAGAATGCCTTGCACATGGGTGGGGCATGCTAAACATTGCCGTCTCTATTGGTGAAACTTCGCGGAGCCTCGCCCACCGGAGCGCCTTCCGGCGGCCAGCCGGCCCCGCCTCGCTGCAGACAGCTCGCCGAGCGCTTTGTACGGCCCCGGGAGCTCCGAGCGGACTCCAGGTCTGTCTCTCTCCTGCCGCCCCCACCCGCCCTCTCTCCTCGCCGCGTTTCTCCTTCCCTCCACTCCTCGGCCCCAAGCCTCTTACTCCATCGTCAGTCGCAACTCTCCCCAGCCCGCATTCAGCCCTTCTCGTCTCCCTCCCTCCGGTCCTTTATGGCGCCTCCGCCCCCATCTGGGCAGACGTGGGCTCCTTTGCTGGGCTGGGGTCATTCTTGGCTCCGTGTGCGTATTTTTATTAACCCGCTCTGCGGATCTGAATCCACCGGTTTCAGTGCGAGACTAGCTCGGATCCTCCCAAAGCCCCGGTGTAGCGGGGGCTGAGCGGGGACCCGGGTAGCCCAGGAGTCTAGTCTCGGGTGGCCGAGTCCGTGGCCTGGGCGCATTCCGAAGGTGGGAGGCTCAACTCCCAGTTGGGGTGGGGGACGCGCGGGGCCCAGGGGGAAGCTACCGCGGGCAGGACGACGGACGCACATTTTGCAGACAATAGTGTTGCTCGGCCCGTCCACCTCCCAGTTGCTGTGATAACCGATAATGATGCTTGTGAGAACATGAATTCTTGCAAGGGTTCCAAAGGGTGCATAATTCCCCACGGCCCTCCGCGTCTTGCCTCTCCAGGCCGAATTTGGAAAATTTAAAATTTTCAAGGTCAAAGTATATGACAGCTTCCCGATTTAGAATAAGAAGTCATAAGTAGAAACGGTGTGAAAACCAAGGTGGTTGTTTCTTTTAATATTTGGAAAAGGTGTTAGGTTTTTATTGAGTGAGGGAAAACGCAGTCATAAAAAAAAAAAAAAGCAAAAAAACAAACAAAAAACAAAACCGATTTCCTGTGCCAAAATCCTGAATATTCATTTAGGCCGTGAGCACAGAATTGAAGACACGAAATAAGACTGCTCGTCTACGAGGAGCTGCGCATTTGGTTTTTGTGTGTGTGTGGTTTTTTTTTTGTTTTGTTTTTGTTTTCCCAGAAAGCCTGAAAGGCCATCATGGCAGCGAAGCCCAAACTCCACTATCCTAACGGAAGAGGCCGGATGGAATCCGTAAGATGGGTTTTAGCTGCCGCTGGAGTCGAGGTACCCTATATGCTGTTTCTTCACAGATTTGTCGTACAACTTTGAGACGTTTGAGGAAAACATCAATGGCGGAGTCCTGTTCTAGCTTTCTCCCCACTAACACAGACAGGCTTGGTTGAGTCAGAAGATGCCTTCTTTGCCAGGGTTTTTTTCTTTATAAATGAAATGTGGTTGATGGAATTCTGTTTTACTTTAGACTTTTTACTTAATCATTAGCTTTTGATCTGCCACCAGTAAGTATTTATTAATAAGGAGAAAAGGCATGAACCTGAAATTTACCAGGGACGACTTTTGTGAATTAACACAATCTGTAGGTAAATTTCCACTTCACTTCAATGGCTTCTAACCTGGGGCCTTCTTGTCTGTCTAGTATAGTGTAGGCTTTGATCACAGTGTTTTTATCTTTCTTTTTGTTCTCTTAGCTTCTTATTTATGGAAATGTTGAGTTGATACAGAGACTGAGAAAACATGGCCATGCATTTCCCCTCACCCAGTTTCAACAGTCATTTGCTTT
Organism: Leptonychotes weddellii; assembly: GCF_054177405.1. Taxonomy (NCBI): domain Eukaryota; kingdom Metazoa; phylum Chordata; class Mammalia; order Carnivora; family Phocidae; genus Leptonychotes; species Leptonychotes weddellii. Next base: position 4,924 of record NW_027687225.1, on the reverse strand, counting down.
AAAATGCTGCTCTTGTCTCATCCATCTCCTCCATTTCTTTTGTGGGAATATTTTAAAGCAATAATCCAAGCATCATATCCTTTCATCTGTGATGAGTATTTCAGTTTTTATTTCTAAAAGATGAGGATTTTAAAACATAACCACAGTACCACAATTGCACCTGACAAAATGAACAATTCCTTATTAATATCTGAACAGCCTGATTGTCTCAAACAGGTCTTTTTATAGTAAGTTTATTCCAGTCTGGATCTAAATCACGCCCACACATTGCATTTGGTTATGTTTCTTTCAGTGTTTTTAAAATCTGTAACAGTTTCCTCTGCATAATATAAATTAACTTTATATTTGGGAATAATTTTAAATTGATAGCGAAGTTGTAAAGACAGTCCATATAAAGACCACTCAGTCTCCCCTAATGATATCATCTTACGTAATCGTGTCAAAACTAAGAAATTAACATTGGTGCACAACTAAACTGCAGACTATTCAAATTTAATGAGTTTTGCCAATCAGGTCCTTTACTGTTGTTGGATCCAACCTTATACTTAGTCACTGTGTTTCCTTAAGTCTCTCTCAATCTGTCACAGTTCCTCAGTCTTTTTTTTATTTCATGATGTTGACAGTTTTGAAAACTATTGATCAGAATTTTTGTAGAACTCCCTAGTTTGGGTTTGTTTGATGTTGATTGGACTAGGGTTTGGGGTTTGGGGGAAGACCAGCACAGAGGTCAAGTGCCCTTCTCCTTGCATCATACTAGGGGTGATATTAACATGAGTTATCCCTGGTGCTGTTAACTTTGGTCACTTGGCTAAGGTGGTGTCTGCCAGGTTTCTTCCTTGTAAAGGGATTATTTTCCTCTTTATTATTTCAAAACTAGTCATTAAGCTCAGCCCGCACTCAAAAGGGTGGGAAGTAAACCACACCTGCTGGAGGGGGAGGTATCTGCATTTAGAATTCTTACATAAGAGAGATTTGGGGGTTTTTTCCTCCTCCATTTATCTATTCAAGCATTTCTTTATATCAGTATGGACGTAAGTTTATAGTATTTATTTTATGCTTTGTGTTATAATCCAATAATAATGTTTTCTTGCCCAAATTGTCCCACTTTGGTCATTGGCTCCTGCATCACACCTGTGTACATGGCTCCACACTCCCTTTTCTTTTCTTTCCCTTCAGCTCTCTCTTACTTTCTGACACTTCAAGATGCTCCAGGCTCATCTTGTATTTTCCTTGCCCTTGCCCTAGAATCTGGTATTTCTCCAAGGAATCATGGTCCCTTTTACCACCAAATGGTTTTAGCAACCAAGAGCTGAGTGCTAAGTGTCTGTATTTGGTTTTAGTGCCATTTATTTGTAGAAGAAACTGCCCTGTAGAATTTCCCCCATTACAGATTTGGCTGCTTTACCCTCATTTTAACATATTCTTCTATTCCTATATTTCCTGTGAACTGCTAGTTGGACCGAGAGCTGTGATCAAATCCAGGCTCATTTTTTTTCTATCTCTAAACTTTTTTTTTTTTTTTTGCCTGCCAGACTCCATCATAGGGATACTGTGAACATGTTTTTATTATACGACATCAAGGGATGCATGATGTCTGACTGTCTCCTTTTCAGCAATGCTGGGCTTGATCAGCATGTTTTGGTGATGTCAGCCTGATCCATGCATTACAAAATTTCCTCCGTTACCTTCTCAGCTAGCCATTTTAGCATCTATTTATCATCACCATCGTTAGGGATTATAAAATGGTGATTTTTCTGTTTCTGTCATTGCATCTGAATTTATTAACTGTGTTTCTCTTACAAAGAGTAATTTTTAACTTAACTATTTAATTCCCTTGAAGTACAGTTCATATGGGAACGGTCAGGTAAATGCTTGATATAGTCTCTTTATCAATTTTTAGACTACTCGGTCGTTACCCTAGCTACCTCCAAAGATGGCAAATGAGGGTTGTTGGGTTTGAGGCTTTGTGTTTTGTTTGGTTGGTTTTGGTTTTGATTTCTTTGCATATCATTCTAACTCACTGTACAGTATTTTAAAATTAGCTAAATCAGTTGATATCATTTTTATATACAAATTCTGATTTCTGACTTCTCTTGATATATTTGAAGATCTGATGATACTAGGCCCTCATTTTCAGAGGGCTGTAATTGCTAAATCTGAGTAAGGAAGGACTGCCACTATAGATGGACCTTTCTAGCTCATTACACTCCCCATCATTCCCTGTTGTCTCAGGATAGATTTTTCTAATTGTGTTAAGAGGAGAGTGAAAAAAAAAATTTTTTTAAGACTTTTTATTTATTTATTTGACAGAGAGAGACAGCGAGAGAGGGAACACAAGCAGGGGGAGTGGCAGAGGGAGAAGCAGGCTTCCTGCGGAGCAGGGAGCCCGATGGAGGGCTCGATCCCAGGACCCTGGGATCACGACCTGAGCCGAAGGCAGACACTTAACGACTGAGCCACCCAGGCGCCCCTTGAGTGAAAAAATTCTTGGTCCCGTGACCTGAACCTGCTTGGCTTATTCATGTCACCTGTCTTTTGTCTGTGTGCTTCTGAGTTTGCAGATGTGGCTTATTTAATAGGTTTGCAGTGGGTGTCTTACTTGTGCATTTAATACAATCCTTTGTCAAATCCTTTCTTTCCAACCTTCATTCTCCCCTATTCCTCCTGCTCCCCTGTGTGTGAGTCAAGATTCTTGGTGACAGCAGTAGAAAAACCAACCCTAACCCTAAGTAAGTTAAACAAAAAAAGAACATGGGTCACATGACCCACCTCCCCTAGACCAGTCCCAGTAGACACACAGGTGAGGCAGACTATTGGCCCAGCGGGTCCCAAGCCCACCCTTCCGACCTGTGTGGAGGGACCTAGATTAGCCTCCCTTACTTGGGGCCGGCCACGTGGTTTATAGGAGCCATTCTCCAAAGGTAGTATTGGTGAGGGGGCCTCCACTTCTCTTTTCCAAAGCACATGTTTAGTTAAGCACAGAAACAGTTGTGGAGGATGGGCTGGCAGCCCACTGGGCAAGTCCATGATTCCCAATGTCACAGTGCTGGGTTGAGCCTGATGTGTAAAGCACACACATGTGAGTCACTCGGTAACCAAAACCTGCTGAAAGGCAGCCTGCCTGATTCGGAGAGTCAGCATCCTCGCTCTCAGTCACTTGGTTTGGGTCCGTAGGCATTGCTGTTGCTGTCTGCCAAGTGTTGCTTCGTTGCTGCTTGGGGCTTTATTTGCCTGAAGACCCCCCAGAAGCCTGGTCCGATCCCCTGTGTTAAGAGGGAGAGTAACACATGTAGAAGAAGACTCCAGTCCCACAAACTCCTAACTCAGGGTTTCTGGGCAATTCCCATAAACTTGACAGAGTGCTGAAGAGGGAGTGGTGTGGTGAGCAAGAGGGCAGGTCTCTAGCGTATCCCACTGGGAACAGTGCCCTGGTTAGGGAACAAAGGTCAACGCACTGTGTCTGTCCTTGCAGCCTTGCACAATACCAAGCTCCCTCCAAGCTCTGCCTTGTGATTTTTTTCTTTCCTTTCCCACCTTCTCATCTGCAGTTCCCGTCCAGGTGCTTCTTACTGACCACATTTTGTAAAGCTGGACACAAGAGTGTCCCTGGTGAGAGATCACACACATCTTGCATAATGTTCCCAGGAAGTCAAAAGCCAGAATCAGAACCCTTTAGAAAGATTTGCTTTTAAAAATGTACATTTCTAGTCTCTCAACTACTGAATGTGAATCTCTGAAGAGTGGGCCTGGATTCTCACACACACACACACACACACACACACACACACACACACACACCTTACTATTCGCTCTAAATGATCATGGTTATAAAAGTTTGTGAGCCGTAGTACGGAGGGAGCACCACCTGCCCTACATCTGTTTGTTTGGACAAATGCCCTGAACGAAATTTTCTCTTTCTTTCTTTCTTTTTTTAAGATTTTATTTATTTATTTGAGAGAGAAAGGGAGAGGGAGAGGGAGAAGCAGACTCCTCGCTGAGCCAGGAGCCCGATGAAGGGCTCGATCCCAGGACCCTGGGATCGTGACCTGAACCGAAGGCAGACGCTTAACCAACTGAGCTCCCCAGGTGCCCTGCCCTGAACATTCTTGCCCTGAGGTTGCTGCTCAGCAGGCACCAGATGGAGTTCCTGCCAGACCCCTCTTGCTCCATGAGGATCCTGGCAAGTAGCAGAAGCCGTACCTACACCTCATTATTTTGATTCAACCCCCCAGTCAGGTAGTGGAGCCAGAAGAGGGGAGGATTGCTGATTTCTGTGCTGGTCAGCTCTGCCCCTCCCTCAGACGATTTGGGGAAGCAGCACAGGGACAGACATGGGTGGGGAGTCATCTGGGGACTTGGTGAGAGGAGGTCTCCCCTTCTTGACATGAATCACGTTAGTGCATTAGAACACATGTTTTTTTAATGTGCAAGAAGAGGAACATGCTTCCACTGTTTCTCCCCCACCCCAACTTTTTAATTTGAAAACTTTCAAACCTACAGAAAAGCTAGGATAATGGACACCTTTCAACTAAATTCACTAATTGTTAACATTTTGCTACATTTGCTTTCTCCCCTCCTCTCTCTACTTTTTTTTTTTTTTTGGTCAACCATTTGAAAGGAAGTTGCAGACATCAACATGTATTTTCCTCCTATGAAAGAAAAAGTAATTGTTCTAATAACTGTAGTATCATTGTCACAACTAATAAATTGATACTAATTTTGCAATAGCAATATATGATCCATATTCAAAAGTTCCATACTGTCCCCCAAATGTCTATATACCTGTTACCTATTTAGCAATTATAACTGCCCACCCCCCCTCCCCTGCCCCCAATATCCAGGATCTAATCAGGATTCAGGTGTTTGGTTATTTTGTCTCTTTAGTCTGTTTTCATCTAGAATAGTACCTGCTTTTTTTTTTTTT
>NW_027687224.1:6378-14632 GCF_054177405.1 Leptonychotes weddellii | reverse complement strand
AAATAAATAAAATCTTTTAAAAAAAGGAATTGGAGAGATTATAGTAGCCATCTTTGGGGAAAATGCCACAGAAGGTAAGATACAGAGAAGAATAATTAAAAAGAGAGAGAGAAAACTTGTTACATAAAACTCCTCTCTGAATCTGTCTTTATTATGGAGGGAGGAAAGATAGATGTCAATATGTGTCTAGATAGAGCAGGGAATTTGTTCCTAAAAATGTGGAGACTTGATCCAGGACAAGCCACAGGTATCTAATAGGAGCATTGAGACCTACATCTTGCCCCAGGGAGCTATGCACTTGATGAAGGTGAAAAACAGTCATAGTGTTAGGAAATATAAAACAGGTTAAGGTACTGGTAAGGCCAAAAGAAAACAAAAGTTAAAAAAAAAAATTCTGGGGCACCTGGGTGGCTCAGTCTGTTAAGCCTCTGACTCTTGATTTCGACTCAGGTCATGATCTTGGGATGGTGGGATCAAGCTCTGTGTCGGGCTCCACACTCAACAGGGAATCTCCTTGAGATTCTCTCTCTCCCCCTCTGCCCCCCCACCCCCGCTTGCCCGTGTGCATGCTCTCTCTCTCTCTCTCAATTAAATAAATAAATCTTTAAAAAAAATTTTTTTCTATCCACAGAAAAGCCACAAGGCTGGCCAGCACTGGTGATTTGAAGGCACAGGCTTTCGAATAAGTCCCTGATTTTCTGGGAGAGTCCCAATTTCAAATATTTTGTCACCATGACAATCCTGATCTGAGCCTCGAAAGATAAGCAGGATTTAAATATTCTGCCAAGCAAGACAGACAAACAATAGACAACAAGGAGTGGGGAAGGGAGCAACAAAAAAAAGCCATCTCTTCTCTCTTTTTTCTTCTTTCGCTCAAAGTGTCAGAAGACACATGCTTTGTGAAAGCAGTCAGTGCAAAGTAGGCCCTGAATAAATAATTTATAAACACTAAAGATTTCTCTCTCCTCAGCCTATCTTAAATACCTTAAAATGTCCACAGTGTACAATCTTTCCTTTGGTTAAGTCAGCCAAGGCAGACACAGAGATGCACCACTCAGATCTCTCTCTGAGAAAGAATTCACTGGCCAGCTTCAAGGAGCGTGGGCCACTGACAGACTTCAGATGATAATGCCTTTAGGATCTGCCTATCCTTTCAAGCGAAGGTCGTGCTCTTCTCAGGGTATCCCCCAGGCATTGACTGAGCAAGATGGTGCTACAGGATCTAGCCACTTCCACCCAACACAGTGCTCCTATAATGGGCAGTCTTTGCTCTGGGGTTCTCCACTGGCCTGGCAGAAGCTTTATCCCATCTGTATCATGGTCTGATAATTCCCTCTGTGCAATCCTGCTTCATATTCTTTTGCTTTCACAGGTATGACTCCCCAATAAACTCGTTGTCCTCTTAACTTTATCTCGGCATCTGCTTCCCTGAGAACCCAACCTGGGACAGGCAGCATCCTCAAGGGCTCTCCATGAAAAGGGCAAAATCCCAGTTTAGGAAAGTTCAGAAGCCACTCCCAGCCTGACCACCTCAGACAAGCACCATGGTAATGGGACACTGCACAAGTACATTCTGATGGCGAAAGAGAATAGATAAGAGAAGTTTGGAATATTTTCTTGGTGAAATGTTCCATCAGTGGCCAAGAAAGGAAGGGATAGTAGAGAAAGCTTGTAAGATATTGTCATTGTATTAATCATGAGGGCAATCTCTTTGGAGGGGTCCTGAGCAACTCCTACCCCTGCCAAACAAATACCACTGTAGAACAAGACTTCCTTTGGTCCCCAAACTCTCCCCTAAAGTAGTGGAAATTTATAGATCTTAAATATAAAGCTGAATAATGCATCTTGACAATAATATAACTATTTCCTTTTAGGAATGAATTTTACTTCTAAAATGTAAGAATATGACTGATTTTATCTAGGTATTTTAAAAGGATCAGTGGCTTACTTGGGCCTGGGATATGTGAGTTCTGAATGCTCAGCCATCCTTGGTAAGAATGAGACCACACTCATCTGGTCCTGAAGAGAGCAAGGACCTCATAGCGGTCTCACTGGGCAGCCTAAGCAATACGACACACACCAGGGTTATGATGTTGCTTCTATACCTGTTGATACCCACTGCAAAAAGATTCTTTCTCCCTCATTAGCAAAAGCAGGGCCCTAAACTTTGAAAGAACTGCACCCTAAGTGTCAATGAGCCTCACTCCACAGCACCAAAACAGGAATGAGAAGAAACCATAACCACTTTGTGCTCCCTTTTTGGGCAAGTGTTCCTCTTTCTTCCCATTGGGTCTCAGAAACTCAGAAGGTAGTGTTAATGCTTGCTCACATTTTACCCATACCCCGAGAATCTGCATGAAAACAAATGCATTTAGGGGGGAAATCTACTTCTAGTTTCTATCCTCTCCTTGAAACTAGGGATTTAATCTCTAATCAGTAATAAAAAGATCACAAAGAAATTTTATCTACTAAAAAGCACTGAAGTTGCCTTACAAGGTAGAGAATGGAGAAGAAAATAAGGGTCAATACCCCTCAGCAGAAATAGCTCCTCCCAATCTCTGGGTAAACAGCCAGACTAATCAACCACAGGACTAAACAACTTCTCAATATATATGTTTTCTCTGCTTCATATCTTCTACTTCTCAGCTTCTTGCTCATAGTGTCAGTTTCTTGATTTTTTTGCTCACTTATGGGGCTTTCTGCTTCGTGCCCTTCTGTGTCTTTTCTATTCCTTTTCCTGTTTCTCTCCTTATAAGTCCTTGCAGACGCTATCAACTTACCTATTTCACCACAGCTGTGGTAGACAGTTTTCTTCGGCAGGCTGAGCTTCCCAGTTTAAGCAACTTTCAACTTCTCCATCTTGATCCATGGAAGCCTGCTCAGTGGTGGCAGATGCAACCCAGAAGAGTGAAGGAGTTAATGCTTTTGAAGCAACAACTGATGGGGGACAGCACTCAGTGAGTAAATTGTCCAGCTTCCATGTTTTCCAGCAGGACGATTTCTACATGAGTCTTATATGGTTTCTCAAAGTGGTCTCAATAGAGCTGAGCTCCAGGTGCTCCACGGTGGTAACCACTCATTAACTTTTTTTTTTTTTTGAAGATTTATTTGAGAGAGAGAGAGCTTGAGCAAGTGGGGGAGGGGCAGAAGGAGAGAGAGAATCTCAAGCAGATTCCATGCTGAGCATGGAGCTGGACGTGCAGCTCCATCTCAGGACGCTGAGATCATAACCTGAGCCAAACCAGGAGTCGGCCACTTAACTGACTGAGCCACCCAGGTGCCCCACCACTCATTAACTCTTGACTAATTTTTCTCTCCTACATGTCCCACTTTCCCTAGCCTTTATTTGTGATTCCTGGGATCACCTCCTATGTTACTGAGGTTCTCCAGAGAAAGAGAACCAATGTGATGGATAAGTAGGTAGGTAGATAGATAATAGAGAGAAAGAAGGGAAGGAAGGAAGGAAGGAAAGATGGAAGGAAGGAAGAAAGGAAGGAAGGAGGGAAGGAAGGAAGGAAGGAAGGAAGAAAGAAAGGAAGGAAAGAAGGAAGAAAGGAAGGAAGGAAGAAAGAAAGAGAAAGAATTGGCTCATGCAGTTATGGAGACCAAGAAATCCCTCAGTCTGCCATCTGTAAGCTGGAGAACCAAGAAAGCCAGTGGTATCATTCAATCAGATTCCAAAGGCCTGAGAACCAGGAGCTCCTATGTCTAAGGGCAGGAGAAGATGGATATCCTAGCTCAAGAAGAGAGAATTTGACCTTCCTTTGCCTTTTTGTTCCATTTGGGCCCCTGAGTAACCAGATGATGCTCACCCACATTGCTGAGGGTGAATCTCTTCACTCAGTCTACTGAATCAAATGTTAACCTCATCCAGAAAGCCCCTCACAGACGCATCCAGAAATAATTTTCTATCAGCTATCTGGGCATCGCTTAGGCCAGTCAGGTTAATGCAAAATCAATCATCACAACTCCTGTATAAACTTTCTATACCCAAGTTACTGTCTCAGTATCTGCCCCTGGGGGAACCTAAACTAAAGCAAGTTCTAGTTTAAATCCCAAGAGAATTGATTGATTTTTTCCCCCCCTTCCCCTTTAATCACTATTGCATGTATTTAGACAGAGCTTTTCACACATCATCACTGCATAGGCTATTCACAGTCTATTATTGGCTACTCTTTGATCTAGACCTCTGCTCTAAATACCTTAGGCAGAGGTTTCCAGAATTACGTGTAATACATGGCAGCTAAGAGCTTCTTCCTTAGCAGGAGGCCATGAGTGGGCCCATCACCCTTTGAAGAGCTATAAACAGGACAGACACTCTGAACAACTGATTTAGTACAGAATTTAAATATCTGTGTCTATATCCAGACAGGGGAAGTATAGCCTTGGCACAAACATAGGCCAAAGTGCATCAGCAGAAGCCTCCATCAATTACACGTCCTATTCTACAAGTTCCAGGAAGCCATTTTTATGATTGCTCATGGACTATATAATGGTCATTCTTATTTGGGACCGACCTTCCCTGCTGGATGGTCTTACATCCTATCATCCTATTATCTCTGGCATGTCCAAATGATTTGCTTCGGCCAATGAAATGTGGGCAGAAGGGAAAGGTGTCACTTCCAGATAGAAGATTTAAGAGCCAGCATGGAGTTCCCATGTTCTCTTTTTCCTCTTCTTCAACAACCAACAACGTCTGGCATAGAAGCTATTTGTTCAGCCTGAATCCTGAGACAAGGATGACATGGCACAAAGTTACAGCCAAGGTCATCTGGGACAAACAAAAAGAAATCTTGGCTGTTAGAAGAAGCCACTGAGATATTGAGTCCTTTGTTACTGCAGCATAAGGTAGCCTACACTGACCAATTCACAAGTTCTGCGCCCTCTGAGCCCTCTCCTCCACCCATAAAAACAAAACAAAAGAAAACAAAACACAGATTATCCTGACACAGGCTCTAAGAAAATAATCTTCTCCACCTGCCTTTCTACCCCCCCCCCGCCACAGGCAATAAGTTGGCCTTTTTTTTTTTTTTATTGTTTGTTAGTTTTCTCTTCAGCTAGCACTATTATGAAAAACGCTTGTGGTTTTATGTCCTGAATAGAATATTTTTTAAAGGAGAAAAAAATAGGCATCTTGATTTTCCAGTCTAGAGCTTTTGTGATAGAGTATATACTTCACGGCTCTACCATGATGGATTCCTCTTTGGAAACCTTTTCTTAAAATATATATCCTGCATGGCTCTATGTTTTCATCAATCGTTTTCTGTTATGTACCATAATTCTTTTTTTTTCCTCTTTCACAAATCCTTTACAGTAGATTCAAGGGAATAAAACTACATTTAAGAACTTAATGTTCTAGATGAATTTATATAACTTCAGATGAACAGGAAAATAATCCTGACGAGTGACAAAAGACTCATAAATACAAATCCCTTTTGGCATCTGTTTTCTCTGTTATAAAATAAGAAGAAAAAAAAAAGGAAGCATCTAGCAGATGCTGGTTTAGAGCAGCTCAATTGGTCACCCATTTTCCCATGGAATGGTGCCCCCAGCCTAGTGCTAAGGGACTGTCTGGATTTGATATATGACCTTCTCTGCTTTCCAGAGATACAAGGGGCTTGGGAACAGTGTGGGAGATTCCTTTTGATTTAATCACAGATTAAAATGGACTCTGGAAACTTTTGGCAAGAAAGAGAACACAGAAATTTGTGGGAAAGATGTTTGTGAGGATGCTGGTCTTGGGATAAAAACAGAAACAAGGCAGAATGCTGACTAACTAACGTACTTAATTATAGGGATTTCTTAACAGACAAATGCTCATGTCAGCTTTTCTCTCGTCATAATGGTCATTGCTGGTTTCCAGTCAGAAGACAGAAGAAAATTATGCATGGGAAGCCTGCGAATTACTGTCGAAGAGGAGAAGCTGTTAATTCACCTGGAGGGTTCTTGTGCCTGGATAAGGCTCCATACAAGTTCAGGTTAATGCCCACAACCCCCCCCAACCCCCTGTCCCCTGACTCTCCTCCAATCTGCAGACCGATTCCTTGGTCACTCTGGATACCAAATGCGTTTGGTTTCTAAGAGCATCAGTGCAGTGAGTTCCTTTTCAGGCTTCCAGCTATAGTCAGATATTCCAACTGGTGGAAATCAATCCAATTGAAGTACCCTTGAGCACAAATCAAATGAGACTAGACTGCAATTGAGGAAAATTATAGTCATAACTTTGCTTTAGAAGCTAAGTTCGTTTTCTGTCGGCATGATCTCTGAAAATGGTATGCATGATCCCAGCTATCAGCAACAATGCAGGTGCCAGAACACAGTTTTGCTCAAAAGAGTTATTAAGATGCCTTGATCTATCTGTGGTGTGTCATCGTTATTAAAAACACAAAAACAGAGAGGAAAATAATAAAGCCGGATCGTATTCAAGGGGTTCCAGTCCTGACATGTGCTAGCGATAACGTTAATGCCAACATTTAGCAGGTTCCCGAAGTATTCTGTCAATCAATACAAACAAGCCATGATGCAGAATAGCTGAAAAGGTTACTTTTCTTTTTTTTTTTTTTAAAGATTTTATTTATTTATTTGAGAGAGAGAGAGCACAAGAGGGGGGAGCGGGAGAGGGAGAAGCAGACTCCCCGCTGAGCAGGGAGCCCGATGTGGGACTCGATCCTGGGACTCCAGGATCATGACCTGAGCTGAAGGCAGTCGCCCAACCAACTGAGCCATCCAGGCGCCTGAAAAGGTTACTTTTCATAAGCGAGCTCTCCTCCTGTGCTTCCACAGTTCATTTCGTACTTTACTGTCTTGTAATTGTGCATATCAAACAAGGTTTTTGACACATCCCTACTCATAACATCATAGAATGTGGTGCAGGAGGGAACCGTAAGCAGCACCTCTCATGTATGTATCCACTTACCCACCTCCCCCTCCAACATACTCAGCCCTACATTTCACAGATGAGGAAAACTGAGGCCAAGGAAGGTCAAGTGAGTTGCCCAAGGTCACACAGTGAGTTAGAGACAACCAGAATTAAAATCCTGGGACAGAACTCTAGAGTATTGTCTTATTGTTCCTCAGCAGCTTTAAGGTTTTGTTGTGTTTTTGGTTTTTTTGCTTTTTTTTTTTTTTTTGGCAGAAGTGAGTATATGAATTATAAATAAATCAATAGTACTGCACACCAAATTCCCCAAAGGTAACCATATAGGATGCCTCCGCTTTTAATATGCAATTAAAATGCAGTACATTCCAGGAAACAGATGTTATAGAGCTGATCATCCTTAGGCGTACCAGGCAAGGCTCCGCAAATGTGGGTAACACGGGCAGAAACTGTCACGCAAACCACAGACGGTAGAATGGGGGGACAAAGGAGGCAAGAAGCAAAACCTAGGGGTCCATTAGGAAATATCAAATAAAGAAGAAAAATGTAGCAGGTTGAAGAGTAGATGCTGCCTCTGCATGTAAATGAAGCCCATTAATCTTTGAGATAGGCAGATCAGAAATCCTTAGCGGTCCCAAGTTCTGTTTCCTTTTATTTGAATTCAGCTTAGCGAGCATGTACTGCAACGTCAGCGACATGCCAAGCATGAGGCTAGGCACGGGAACGTTTAGAGGGGTGGGCCAAACGGTCATGGCCCTTGCCTTCAAGGAACTTCTGGTCGCACAGGGAAGGCAGACCAGAAGGAAGGTAAGTCAGTCAATGTCTTAAGAGCTGTGCTCTGGTTGTTCTGGAAGCACCAAGAAGGCGTATCTGCAAATGCCTCTTCCACATCATTTCATGCCGTCTTGTTGAACTAACAGCCCGGCAGTGGGATGGGACTGACCCCACCTCCAGCTTCAGGGTGAGCCCCCTGGGCCTAAGCCCATCCATGGGGGACATTTCTGCAGGTGGGCCCATGACCTAAATTTGTCCAAGGAGAGAGAAGCCACCTTCTTTCAGTGGCTGGGGGAAGAGAGGCTCTCTATTCAGCACAATGTGGAGTGTGTCGTGAGGCCACCACAGTCGTTTTACTGACAATAAGTGGGTGCCGAGTGGGAAGTTTTCAACTACCCCTTTGAACAGAATCAAAGCTGGAGAGAAGGAGAATAAGAATTCCATCCCCTGACAAACTCCAAAGAGAGCAAGAAACGCCTCAAGTTTCAAGTTTCAGTAAAAAGCCACTAAACCGGTTCTCCTTGCACCTAAATCAAGTGAGGAAGGCTCCTGGAGACCCCTCACAGAGATGGGGAGTGCCCCGGGCGGGGGGGGGGGGGGGGG
>NW_027687224.1:0-6278 GCF_054177405.1 Leptonychotes weddellii | reverse complement strand
ACTCCACACTGAATGTCAGGGGGTTTAGAAGAGTCAGCAGAAGCCATGAGGCTGCCAGCCAGCCAAGGGCACACGCATCTGGAGGGGATTGGAGCGCAGACTAGAGAAGGCAATGAAAGGAAGACACAGCTGCCCTGTCTGCGGGTTCTTCATCAGGGCAGGGGTGGGATAAAGGTGGATATCATCCCAGGAAAACCTGCTCACCATCAGCATAGATCACTAGGAACCAGGATCAACCCCCACCAACAGCAGCCGGCCAATAGAGACCCCTCTGCCACCTTCCCCAGCCCCTCCTCCCAGTGGGAAATACAGAGGGTTCTAGAACCTGAAGCAGGGGAAAGAAGAGGCAAAGGAGTATCCTTTGTCCTCTCTCTGCTGCATGTACCTCAACCCCAATTTCAGCTGAGCTGGGGGTACAGGGAAACAGGTGGAGATCTTAACTGTGCATATGAGATCGGAGTATTAAACACAAATACAGTTTAGTTGTCAATGCTGAAATAAACTGTTTTACTAACAGTGTTGGCTGTAAAGTGGTGGGATCTGCTTGGGATATTGGTTGGAGAGAGGGAAAATAAGATTTGAACTAGCACATTGTGGGCAGTGATTGGAGAAAAGTAAAATTTTTACAAATTCTTATTCTGCCACTTACTAGCCAACTATAATAGGGATAATTATACCTTATCTAAAGGATTGTTATAACGACAATGCATGTTGTCTTAGTCTGTTCGGGCTGCTATAACAAAAATACCACAGAGTGGTTTGCTTATAAACAATAGAAATGTGTTTTTCACAGTTCTGGAGGGGATAGCCCTCATGACCTCATTACCTCCCAAAGGCCCCACTTCCTAATACCATTGGGCATTAAGTTTTCAACATATGAATTTGGCGGGACACAAACATTCAAACCATAGCACATGCTTTCCAAAACCATTTAACTTAGTTCAATGAACATGTGTATGGACTTTAGTGAGCCGGGCAGGAAATTGTTGAAGATGAAGGAGGCAGATTCTATTTTTCAAAAATGACTACAGTAAAATTTTCAGACCGACACGTTCTTCTAGAATCTTGCCACATTCCATCAAGAGGTGGAGTCTATCTTCCACCACGTGCGTGCATGCATGCACACTCGCGCACACACACACACACACCCCTTGAAATTGGACAAGCCTTTATGACCGCCCAACAGAATACAGTGGAAGTGATCATGTCTTATGTCCAAAGCTGAGTTAGAAGAAGCAGTATGGGGGCGCCTGGGTGGCTCAGATGGTTAAGCGTCTGCCTTCAGCTCAGGGCATGATCTCAGGGTCCTGGGATCGAGCCCCATATCAGGCTCCTGGCTCAGCGAGGAGTCTGCTTCTCCCTCTCCCTCCGCCTCTCTCCCCTGCTCATAGTCCCTCTCTCCTCTCTCTCTCTGTCACATGAATAAAAAAAAAAAAATTAAAAAAAAAAAAAAAGCAGCAGTATGCCTTCCGCCTGGCTCTCTCTCTCAAGGCATTTGCCCTTGGATCCCAGCCAATGCTGTAAGAAAGTCCAAGCCACAGGCAGAGGCCACTGTGTAGGTTCTCCAGCCAATGGCACCAGCGAGGGTCTCAGCTATTAGTCATCATCAACCAGCAGGCATGAGAAGGGGTGAGACATTAGGTGATTTCCGCCCCTGTCCTTCAAGCCGCCTCGGCTAATGCCAAGAGGAGCAGAAGGGAGCTACGTCCACCGAGCCATGTTCAAATTGCATATTTGTGAGGAAAATAATTACTGCCAATGTTTTGAAGTCACTACATATTGGGGTGACGTGTGACGCAGCCTCAGTAGCTGAAATAGCAAGGTTGGCAAGCAGGCAGGAGCTACCTGCTATCGAGCTTCGTATGCCATTAGAAATGTTTGGATTTGGGCACCTGGGTGGCTCAGTTGGTTGAGCGACTGCCTTCGGCTCAGGTCATGATCCTGGAGTCCCGGGATCGAGTCCCGCGTCGGGCTCCCTGCTCGGCGAGGAGCCTGCTTCTCCCTCTAACCCTCCCCCCTCTCATGTACTTTCTCGCTCTCTCAAATAAATAAATAAATCTTTAAAAAAAAAGAAATGTTTGGATTTAATCCTAAATGTATTAACAAGACTTTGATGTAAGATAATCCAGTCAGTTTTCCAAAGATGACTCATTCCACCGCGGGGAGAGTATAGGTAGGGGGACTGGTTAGAAAGCTATGATGGCAGTTCAAGCAAGACGCGATGGTGGCTTGGATTGGGTGGTGGCAGCGGAAACAGCAAGAAGGAGACCGATTTGCAAGATTCTCCGCTTAGCAGCCAGAGTTAACGTTCCACAAGTCAAGTGTGACATCATCCTTGTTAAACAGCCTCTCCGTAGATGATGGACAATGGCTGCACTCGGCACACACTCGACTGATAAATGCAGGTTCTGGAAAGGAGGGGGCGGGGGAGTGTTCCAGGTAGAGGAGGCCACATGAGCAAAAGCACAGCAGCCTCGGGGGCTGGAGCCACTAGAAATAAGGCCAGGGCAAGCAGCTGTCCCTGCAGTCTGCACCCGTCCCTACGGCTGTACACAAAATGCCAGTGACTGATCGGCTTCTCTCATGGGCCTCACTCCCAAAAGCCCCGGTGATGGAGCTGTCGGCGCCTCAGGGATCCTGGCAGGAAGGCGCTGTCTGAGCCTTCACTTCTACAGGGGGTGTATTTAACATCGTTGCTCCAGTAGACGGGAGCAGTGTTTTCCTTTCCGAGGCTGGGAACTTCCACCTGATCTTATCTTTGCCTTCTGTTCCTAAAAAAGAGGCAGGGGGAATCTGCAGGGGAGATAGGAATGCAGTGGGAGGCCCTCCCCCAGTGGGGAGGGGGAGGAAGGATAAGGAATCAGCATTCGGTGAAAGAGGAGAAAATCAGCGGAAAGCCAAGGAGAGACGAGCTGGGGGCCTTTGAAAGAGTTTTGGATTTGGTAAGACCACAAACAAGGCTGGGAATGTGGGACCATGTCACAATATTTAATTAAATCTTATAAAGAGATGTGAAGGGTCAAGGCAGGTTTCATATGGAGATTTAGCCCCCAGATTAGTCCTTTGTCCCATTTTCTGACCTTATTCATCTCTGGTCTGAATGGTGTTGGGACTGTGTTTCAGGGAAACAACTAGCTCAAGTGGTAGACAAGTAATTCAGCAGTGATGACCCTACGTGCCACATCCCAAAGGAGCAGGAACACTCAAGGGGCTGCAGGGTCAGAGGGGGGTGGCATCCAGGCAGACTGAAAGTGCCAGGAACATCTCCCTGACAAGGAGGTCTTGAAATGAATTTAAAGGACAGGAGTGTGGTTGCCCACCTTCAAGATGGCCCCACTTCCTCATACTTACATCCTTAAATGGCTGCCTCCTATGTTGTACCTGTGTGACAAATCGCTTACAGCTTCCATCTTGGACAAGTCACTCTCTCTCATTCTCTTGGATCACTTGGTCTGAGGAAGCCAAATGCTCTGTCATAGAGATATTCAAGCAGCCCTGTGGAGAGGCCCATGTGGTTAAAAAAAAAACAAAAAACAAAACTCATACGTCAGGTCAACAGCCAGCAAGGAAATGATCCTTGCAGCAACCACGTGAGTGAGCTTGGAAGAAATTCTCCAGTTCCTGTGGGGCCTTGACATGACTGCAGTCACTGCTGACAACCAGACCACAGCCTCAGAGAGACTCTGGCAGGGCTTCTCAGTCAGGCTGCTTCCTCAGACACTCAGATAATAAATGTTTATTATTTTAAGCCAGTGAATTGTGGAATAATTTATTACACAGACATAGATTACTGATACACATAAGAATATATGGGTTCGGGGCCCCTGACTGGCTCAGTCGGTAGAGCATGCAACTCTTCATCTGAGGCATGGGAGTTCGAGCCTCACATTGGATGTGGAGCCTACTTAAAAAAAGAAAGGAAAAAAAAGGAATGGATGAAGAAATGGGGAGGATATTCCAAGCGGAAGAATAGCATGTGCAAAGGTAGCAAGCTGTGAAATAATCTGGGTCCTACTTCAAGGATCCGGTGAGAAAGAGCAGGTATCCCAAAGAGCTGGATGGGCTTCCACCTATTCTTTGCCCCCCTAACTACTTTCAGTCCCCACTTAATTGACATTCTCAGAGTGTCCTTTCTGCCCATTCTAACTGTTCTTCTTATCTATTGCTGTATAACAAACTACCCCAAAACTTAGTGGCTTAAAACAACAATCATTTGGGCGCCTGGGTGGCTCAGTTGGTTAAGCGACTGCCTTCGGCTCAGGTCATGATCCTGGAGTCCCTGGATCGAGTCCCGCGTCGGGCTCCCTGCTCGGCGGGGAGTCTGCTTCTCCCACTGACCCTCCCCCCTCTCATGTGCTCTCTCTCATTCTCTCTCTCTCTCAAATAAATAAATAAATAAATAAATAAATAAATAAATAAAAAACAACAATCATTTATGGTATCATGCAGTTTGGTGGGTCAGGAGTTGGACAGGACTCATCTGGTGATTCTTTGGCTCCTTGTAGCATCACCTAAGGTCACTTAGTGGTACTCAGCTGGTGGATGGGCTGGTCTAAAAGGCCAGAGACAGCTTCACTCACATGTTTGTTGCCTTGGTGGGAAGGACCAGAATTCTGGGCTTAATGGGACCAAAGTAGCTATACATGATGAGGATGGAGTGGTCATTCCCCTTATGTGATAGCTCAGAGTTGCCAGGGAGAGTCTTCCAAGAGGCCTGAGTGAAAGCTGCAATGCCTTTTATGAATTGACCTCATAGATCCCAGAATATCACTTCCACTCATACTACTAGTCAAGGAAGTAACCAGGGCTATCTAGTTTTAGGGGAAGGGGATTCTATTCTACCTCTCCATGGGAGGAATAGCATAGAATTTCCAATCATCTCAATCTGTCTGATTATCTAGAGTAGATCTCCTTTCATAAGTTATTATAGTACCGTGTATTTTTTAAAATCATGATTTGCAATTATACATTTATTTGTGTACTTATTTATTCAATGTATTTCTTTCCCACTGGATCTAAGCTCCATGAAGTCAGGGCACATCTGTTTGTCCACTACCATGTGTACAGCTCCTAACCCAGAGCCTTGTCCATAGAGAAATGCCCCGAAAACATTGGTTTAATATATGAGTCAATGTCTTCCCTTTTTGAAAGTAAATGCTATTCCAGGAATATGTCCGTCTTGCTTACTACTATACTGTAGGACCTAATATATAAATAGGTGCTCAATAAATCGTTCTTCATTAAATTGAAAAAGGCCAAACTGGATGCAGAAAGGACAATTTAGGAGGCTCTAAAAGTCATCCAGGATCTGATCAAAGTTCATGAGAGTGGAGCTACAGAGACAAGGATGGGCTAGAGAGACATTGGACGGTATTATTTGTCAAGTGTGTTGGGCACAGGGGTGAACAAGCAGCAGGAATCTAGGATGGATGTGGTTGTCCCTGGATGAGTACAAGGATTCAGGAGAAGAGGAGGGCTTGGGGAAGGAACTGGGAAGTCAGTCTGATGTGCTCATGGGACATTCAAACAATGGAGAGAGACCACTGTCTCTTCACCCAGGCCTGGGTGTTTGCCCTAGTTTGAAGTACAACATTGTCACAATGCACAGTGGCCAGCTCCAACCAGGTGAGGGTTAAGATGGGACCTTCTGCAGAGAAGAAAAGCCAGAAGTAGAGCATGGGATCCCAAGCAAGTGTCAGCCATGTTGTACCACCCTGCACAAGTGAGGATGTGGACCTCCTTCAGCACACTGTTAGTGGGATCAAAAGCTTGCCATTCATGTGCTGGATTATTTTATATTCTATATATTCTAAGTACACTTTTCCTTACCTAAATTATTTGGTGAAAACTGTTTCAAAGTTGGAGTCATCTCTAGGAAAATCTAAAGAACAGGTTTGCTGTGTGCTTGGTTCAGAGTTGAAAGGGCAAACAGTTCACTCTCAAAATCATCATGAAGGTGTGACTGGTACAAAGCAGAAGAAATCCTCAAAGATAACTCAGAACTCAGGAACACTAATCCAACACCCATTCTCTCCACAGAGCTCTTCTTTCCTGTTTAAACTTTGTTTACTATGAATTTAAGTTTGTTAAGGAAAGCTGCTTTATTCCCTAACATGACACATTCTGTGAGGATACAAGGAAACCTTTGTAAGTTGACTCAATATAATGTGTATAATATAGCTTCTAAGTCACTGGGGAGGGTATGTGCTCTGTTAAGCGCTGTGAATTGTGCAGGACTGTTGAATCTCAGATCTGTACCTCTGAGACAAATAATGCAA
>NW_027687223.1:0-365 GCF_054177405.1 Leptonychotes weddellii | reverse complement strand
CAGAGGCGCCCCCGTGGCAGCCCTCCGGCTCCTGACCGGCTCTCAGAGGAGGGACCTGTCCCTTACCTTGAGTCAGAGCCCAATTCCTGGGGCTTCCCAGCCATTGGCCCTGGTTCTGTCCTCTGGGACGAGGCCCGCAGAGCTGGTTTAGATCACCCTGCAGACACAGTGAGGGTCGTTATTCCTCCTTCCATCCTCCCACCTCTGCCATTGTTTTGGGGTTCCAGAGCCCTTCCCCTCCCACCAGGGGGGACTGAAGGTGCCAGTTGATGGGCAGGCCTTCAAGCCATCATGGTTCAGTTGCTGAACTGGAGGCCATGGCGCCGACAAAGCTGAGCCTGTCTTCCTTCTGTGATCATGGAACT
>NW_027687222.1:0-365 GCF_054177405.1 Leptonychotes weddellii | reverse complement strand
ACCCAAAGAAGATGGATTTTCTTTCCAGGTTGAGATATTAGGAGCACACCAAACAGTTTTTTGGGTGATAGACCATAGTGGTCTAAAAACAAAACAACATCAAAGTGATTGTTTTTTCTTAGAGACAAATACCACATCCTACAGGAATATAAAATAGTATATACACACAATAAATACCTTTTTTAACAACTCATTTGTGTCACACAGAATTCTTAAGATGGCACCTAGAGTCGTGTCCCTGGTATTCACGTCCTATATAATTCTCTTTCCTTGAGTGTTGATGGAATTGTATGGAATTTCATTTCTGTGATAGTTTAGGTTATATGGGAAAAAATGAAGGGATTTTGCAAATATGATTAAGGCCA
>NW_027687221.1:0-365 GCF_054177405.1 Leptonychotes weddellii | reverse complement strand
AAGTTCTTACTTTCTGTGGGATTCAATCCTTTCTTTTATGATTCAACTAAAGAAACCTCTGCCTCTATCATAAAGATGTTCTTCATGGTATGGTCCAGAATCTTTAGATCTACACTTAAATATGCAAGCCAGCAGGAATGGATTTTTAGGTAAGGTTGCAGGTGCGGGTTCAAGACTGACTTTCATCTGTGTGTATTCTTTCAGCACCACTAAGATTTGGGTGGTTTTTTTAATTTTGTTTTGTTCATTCGCTTAGTTTTTTAATAAAAAATGTTTGTGTTTTAGAATAGTTTTTGCTTGGCAGAAAAGTTACAAAGACGGCGCAGAGAGTGCCCGTGTACCCCCCACCCGTTGTCTGTGGTACG
>NW_027687220.1:0-365 GCF_054177405.1 Leptonychotes weddellii | reverse complement strand
TTTTTTTTTTTTAAAGATTTTATTTATTTATTTGAGAGAGAGAGTGAGAGAGAGAAAGAGCACAAGAGGGGGGAGCGGGAGAGGGAGAAGCAGACTCCCTGCTGAGCAGGTAGCCCGATGTGGGACTCGATCCCGGGACTCCAGGATCATGACCTGAGCCGAAGGCAGTCGCTTAACCAACTGAGCCACCCAGGCGCCCTGGTGGTTTGTTTTTAAATTGAAGTATAGTTGGCACATAGTGTTATATTAGTTTCAGTTTCAAGTGTATAACATAGTGATTGGACAACTCTGCTTCCTGCTATGCTCATCACAAGTGTAGCTACCACCTGTCACTATTCCCTTTCAGTACCTTTAATTCCCATGAC
>NW_027687219.1:0-365 GCF_054177405.1 Leptonychotes weddellii | reverse complement strand
AAACAATGGACCGCTAATGAGTCTTACAGCTCTCCATGCTGTGACCCCATGGACACCAGCAATGAGCCACTTTGGGGTGGTGGTAGCAAGTGGCAGTGGGGTGTGTAGATGTGTGTGTGTGTGAGTATATGTGTGGGGGGGAAGAGTCAGGAAGGAAAGTGAGCTGGAAGGATAAATTAGAATTCATGAGTGCCTGTTGCTAGCCCGGCATGTGCTAAGTGTTTTACGTGCGTGAACTTATGTAATCCTTAAAATGATTAGAAAAATAAGTCGTATTAGTCCCATCTTAAAGAGGAAGAAATTCAAGTTCAGAGAGGTTAACTCACTGGCCCTAAGTCACAGAGTTAGTGCCAGGGCTAGGGTCA
>NW_027687218.1:0-365 GCF_054177405.1 Leptonychotes weddellii | reverse complement strand
TAACTGGTGAGGTCCTTCCCTTGTTCCCAGTCTTCTTTGGTCAGCTGGTAGAGTGCAGACAGTCCCCCAAGGCTCCAGGGGAGGATGGAGCCAACAGTGGAAGGTGCCTGGATCTGACCTAGGTGGGAGGAGGGCTCCCGGGAAAGCAGCCCACCTAGGAACACCTGTGATGGACTTTCACCTGAGATGTCAGGGGGGGGTTTGCTGTCATATGTCCTAGCCCACCCTGGCCAATCCCATTTTCTTCATAGCTCACTCTCCTCCTCCAGCTCTGCAGCTTGGGCATCTCATTGGCCCCGGCCAAAGGCCTTCTGGATCCTGAACATTTAATATTTAACTGCTTGATGTTAAGGAGCACGGAGTCG
>NW_027687217.1:0-365 GCF_054177405.1 Leptonychotes weddellii | reverse complement strand
GGCTATCTGGGAACACAGAACAACGCAGAGAAGTGAAATCTTGGATCCGATCGCCTGATCCAAGCCAGGGCGCAATAACTGTGGCAAGGCAGGAATGCAATGGAAGTGAAATGTCAAATCATACTGGAATAATGGGGCAGAATTTCTAACAATAAGTGGTTTGGAGAGAGTACGTCAGATCTTAAATAATTTTAGGTCATAATTACTAATGAGACACTGGGCTGCACTGCCTGCAATTAGTCATCTAAGACTCCAAAACAGAAAACAGAAATAAACACAGAATTAATTTTTTCCATAAGCTGCGGCAAAGGAAGGCCCAGTGACATGGCTCGTATTCAGAGCCTGCACCGGGCCTCTGTTGTTTC
>NW_027687216.1:0-365 GCF_054177405.1 Leptonychotes weddellii | reverse complement strand
AGTGGCGGTGTGGCTGGGAGCAGATGGAGCTGGGCGCAGCGGCGTCGTTGGAACCCTAGCATGCTGCGGTTCTGAGGAAGAGGGTGCCCCTCAGCCTGGTATCCGCGGGGGGCAGAGGGGGCCACCCAGGACCCGGAGGCCGAGCCTGAGGCCGACTGCCAAGTCTTGCTTCCTCCCATTGGGGAGGCCAGGTGAGTTCGGCCTCCGCCCTGGGCCTGAGCTTCAGTCTCTCCATCTGTAAAGCGGGCAGATCAGCAAAACCTTAGGGTTATGGTGCAGATTTAATGTAGGTAATGGGTTTCTTCTATACCGGTTCATGGTACAGGTTGTCATTCTTCTTATTGCACTTCCAGCTGCATGACCTG
>NW_027687215.1:0-365 GCF_054177405.1 Leptonychotes weddellii | reverse complement strand
AAAGGACTTTTTATATTCATAGAGTGTCCTGTGGTTATTGGCCTGCTTGTGCTCTTGTTTACCATAGAGCCTGTAGATGATGAGAAAAATGAGTTCACTTGCCTAGTTCAGAGATAGGAGGAAGAAGGGGACCCCCTCTTCTGTTTCCATGTTCATTACCCTGTGCATTGTAGCTGATTTCATCGCTTACATTATCACTATTCACAAGACTCCCAGATCTCCAATTTCTCTGGATCTCTACACATGTGTGAACCTGGATTTCAAGTCCATGATGGAATCTACATTGTATTTAGCATCTCTAGTGATTTTAATGCTGGCATATAGCCAGCCAACTGCTTTTCGCCTGTAAGAACAATGAGGATTTC
>NW_027687214.1:0-365 GCF_054177405.1 Leptonychotes weddellii | reverse complement strand
GGCATATATATATCTGAAGTGAATCATGCTAAGTGGAAGCAGTCAGATTACAAGGCTACACACCGTATGATTCCAACTCTAGAACATTCTGGAAAAGGCAAAACTATCAGGACAGAAACCAGATCAGTGGTTGCCACGGAGCCAGGGCTGAACCATCAGGATTGACGGCTATGGGGTCTGAGGAAAATGCTTTATATCTTGATTGTGATGAGAGTTACATGACTATATGTGTTGGTTAAAACTGATAGAACTGTACGTTAAAAAGAGTAACTTTACTGTTTATAAATTATACCCCAACAAAATATAAATCTGAAAAAAACCTAAAATGTGCATAATAAACAGTGAAAAAACAAACTCGATCCCCA
>NW_027687213.1:0-7085 GCF_054177405.1 Leptonychotes weddellii | reverse complement strand
GAAACAAACTGAGGGTTGCTGGAGTGATAGGGGTGGGAGGGATGGGGTGGCTGGGTGATAGACATTGGGAAGGGTATGTGCTATGGTGAGCGCTGTGAATTGTGTAAGACTATTGAATCACTGACCTGTACCTCTGAAACAAATAATACATTATATGTTAAAAAAAAAAAAAAGATAGCAGGAAGGGAAAAATGAACGGGGGGAAATCAGAGGGGGAGACGAACCATGAGAGACTATGGACTCTGAGAAACAAACTGAGGGTTCTAGAGGGAAGGGGGTGGGGGATGGGTTAGCCTGGTGATGGGTATTAAAGAGGGCACGTACTGAATGGAGCCCTGGGTGTTATATGCAAATCATGGAACACTACATCAAAAACTAATGATGTAATGTATGGTGATAGAACATAAAAAAAACTAATGATGTATGGTGATTAATTTAACATAATAAAAATATATATTTATATAAAAAATAAAATAATGAATATATTCTGCAATAAAAAAGAGTAAGTTACAGTTTGGATACTAAGGTGCAAAGGGCATTGACATATATCTTTTGGGGCTTAGTTTTAATTCACAATTTTAACATTCTAACAATATGGAAGCATTTGGAAGATCCCTTTCCCTCTTCCCCCTTCCAGCTAACCCTTTTTCCCTTCCTGTCAGTTACTGGTTGACATTTTAGTATGTCTGTATGAATCATCTAGATAGTTCCCTCTGCATTATGTATTCATAAAATATATTTAGGTATTTTTTTTTTAAAGATTTTATTTATTTATTTGACAGAGAGAGACACAGCGAGAGAGGGAACACAAGCAGGGGGAGTGGGAGAGGGAGAAGCAGGCTTCCTGCCGAGCGGAGAGCCCGATGCGGGGCTCGATCCCAGGACCCCGGGATCATGACCTGAGCCGAAGGCAGACGCTTAACGACTGAGCCACCCAGGCGCCCCTATATTTAGGTATTTTTAAAATGTAAATGGTTTATACTATGGATTTTTCTGTGATTTGCTTTTGTAATTAACATATGGAGAAAATCTTTCAATGCAGAGATCTCATTTGTCTAAATGGTTGCCTAGAACTCAGTGGTCGATGTATATCATGGGTTGTTCTCACTTAAAGGAAGGCTTGCATGGCTGAGGCTTTCAATGGGAGAGCTCTTCCCTTCAAACTTATTCTTACAGCTTTCTTGAATAAAAGTGAAACCTGTTAAGGATAGCTCAATATTTAGAATTTTAAACCTTTACCTTAAAGACTGTCTTGGCTTTTCAAGGTCAGTGTGTGGAATTTCTGTTGTAATTTTCATTCTGCTACAGATGGGTCCTTTGGGCATCCTGCCCAGGAGAATGGTCAGGGGGAGCCTTGGGATTGGCCTGTGTTTGGAGAGGGCACTCCTCCTGGGCCTGGAGCATGGGGGAGCCAAGAGAGGGAGCACTGGACACCCTTTGGGGAGAAAGTCAGATGCTCTGGTTATGCCAGGGCTTTGCTGTGCAGAGTGACTGTGACACCCAGTCTCTGTCCCTAAGTGTGCCTGGTTGAGCTCATGGGGACCCGGTCCTAAGCAAGCTTTATCTCAGCGGCACCTTGCTATCTATCAGAGATGAGACCATCTATGACAAGGTGCTGATTATTTCATAATTGAGAAGCACAAATATGATGTAAGAACCCCCAGACAGGGGCGCCTGGGTGGCTCAGTCGGTTAAGCGTCTGCCTTCGGCTCAGGTCATGATCCCACAGTCCTGGGATCGAGCCCCGCATCGGTCTCCCTGCTCCGTGGGAAGCCTGCTTCTCCCTCTCCTACTCTCCCTGCTTGTGTTCCCTCTCTCGCTGTGTCTCTCTCTGTCAAATAAATAAACAAAATCTTAAAAAAAAAAAAAAGAATCCCCCAGACATTCAGTGGGGTAGGAAGTCTGGGGAGGGTTGAGTGTGTTCAGAACTGCACTGGCCTGCTGGCAACAAGTGATGGAGGAGTGGGGGCCAGGGTGCTGGGGATGAGGGCATCCTGTGTGGCTGGCATTTGGATGGGGGAGAGTGTGCTCCATGAACCCTTCACATGGGGGGCAGTGAAAAGAAATTCTGTAATATATATATATATATATATATATATATATATATATATATACATATATATATACACACACTACCTTAGCCTTTACAGTGTGCATATACATATATATGGGGTGCTGGGGTGCATGCTCAGGACTTTTGATAATTGGAGTGGGCAATCAAAATCGTTTGGAGAACTTGGAAATCTTGAGTAGGAAAATGACAAAGCCAGCAGCTTTCAGGACAGGACACCTGGTAAGGAAGGAGAAGTGCCGCACGGAGATGGAAGAAGTGGGAGGGCTGCAGTGGAGGGCTTCTGGTCCTGGTTGTGCAGTGGCCAGAGCCCAGGCAAGAGGCTGGCACAGGGTTGGAGTGGAGCATGTACTGAAGGGACATGTCACGTGTCCTTCCCAGTGGCCTGGGAGGGAAGGAAGGGCAGTGCAGAGGAAGAAGGGGCATCTAGAAATGCACTACAATGGAAGGAGGGTCCGCAGAGGGCTTATTTGAGCTTTGTTTAACTCTGTTGTTCTCTTAACAAAACATGGGGTGTCTTTTGAGCACGGGACAGCAACAGAGGTAGGCAGTTTACTGCAGAGCATCTTAGACTGTGGGTGAATCGGCATCACCTGGAGCTCTCATTAAACCCCAGGGGCTGTGCCCCATCCCAGAGCTTCTGATTCAGGAGAGCTCGGCGGGCTGGGGAATCTGCATTTCTGACAGGTCCCATGTGACACTCCTGCCACCGCTCCGGGGACACGTTTTGTGTAGCTCTGTTCTAAGGAACTATTTGTCCTGTACACCTATGGAGGGTCCCTGGGGAAGAGAGATTCTCTTATCCAGGCTTTTAAAACAGAATGGTAGAGTTCTTTGATACGATAGTTGAGTAAATGGTTTTGGATTCTGGATTTTTCTAACTTACCAGTTTGGGGGATTTTAATAAGTCACCCTGTGTTTTGTAAGCCATGATGCTGCCCTGCTTGGAATGGACAGAAGCAACTCCGTGTCCTCTCCGGACCTAAAGAATGTATTTCAGATTTTCTTCCTGCGAGCTGTAGAAATTAAAATACAGAGGTGTACAAAAAGGTCTTACCCCATGTCTCTCAGACTTCTGTGAAGACACCTGCATGTAGTTTTAAACATGTATGTAGTTTTAAAAAGCAAAAAATTGATTCTACTGTTTCTGTTCTCATTTAATAGCGACATTTTTACATGTAATAAAGACTTCAGAGGACAATATGTCCTCTGCAAAGTCTATGGTCTCTTCCCCTTTTAACCACTTTGTAAAAAAAAAAAAAAAGGAACATCTTGGGGCAAAATTTTTTCCCATGGGAATGTCAGTACAATTTTATTAGATAAGCCTATGAGACTGCATGAGTCACTTAAAATGTTTTATAGCCGCAGGTCGGGACCTGGCAGCTGGGACTGCAGGGAGTGCAGGGCAGGGCCTAGAAGGTGCTGCTGTCTTGCCTGCTTCCACAGCCTGGGCCCAGGGCAGGGCTAGTGTCACAGGGAGGGCGCAGAAGTAGGTGCTCCCAGAGGCTGCTCGGCCACCCCAAGTAGCCTTTTTCTCTGAGACCGTTTTCCTCCCGTCTAACTGCTCAGGACAGTCAGAGGCCTGGCCGGGTGTGTGGGGTGCAGGGTTTTGGGCTCGGTTCCTTCAGGGCAGGCAGGAGGCAAAGATCCCCATTCAGTGACTGCTCCCCTTTGAGGTATGATGCTGCCTGACCCTGAACCCCTAATTCTTTTTAGTGGGAACTGGAGACGTTGACTCCCCCCTTCTGCACATCTCCCTTTCTTATTCAAGAATTAAAAACAGAAGAGTATATCCTAATTTGAACCTTCTGCTCCATATAAACAACTCTTTTAATGCTTTTCTTATTATAAGAGTAGTGTATTAAAAAAAAAAAAAGTAGGGGTACCTGGGTGGCGCAGTCAGTTAAGCATCCGACTCTTGGTTTCAGCTCAGGTTGTAATCGAGCCCTGCGTCAGGCTTGGGATTCTCTCTCCCCTTCCTTCTGCCCCTCCTGCTCATGCTCTTGTGCACTGTCTCTGTTTCTCTCTCTCAAATAAATAAATCTTAAAAAAAAAAAAAAAAGTAATGTATATTCTTACCTTGTTTGAAAAAATTTCAGTTGTGCTGCTTCGAAGTTTACCTGAGGGGAGTCAAATATTTGCTGTGTTCTGGTACGAGGATTGTTGAGGTTCATCAGTGGTGAGCAAGGGGTGCATCTTTCCTTGGCACATTTACAGTTCTGTTCAGGTCAGGCAGGCAGTGTGGGTGGTTGGGGAGGGAGGGTTTCTCCAGGGCGGCAGCCTCGATCTAGGCTTTTTACCAAGGTGATGAGTTTGTGCAAAGCTGTGCTTTGGGTGTGGGGAAGGGTGCATGTGCACTTGGTTGGGAATGCATCAGGTGGGGAGGAGTTAAGCCCAGTATCCTGGGTTGATTTAAGGTCTGCCTCATCTCTAGATTAAAGGGCTGGGGACGTTGCTGTCTGTTTTGATTCTGCTTATGTTTTTGCGGCTTGACCAACTATTTCAAAACTTAGGGGTATAAAATAGCAATCATTTTATTGTGCTTACGGGTTCATTGGGTCAGGAATTTGAAATGGGGAGAGTCTTCTCTGTTACATGATGTCTGGGACTTCAGTTGGGATGGCTCAGACAGCTGGGGCTGGAGAATGTACTTTCTGGGGACTTATTCACTGGCACATCTGGCGCCTGAGGACGGGCTCAGCGAGGACTGGCTGTTAGCACCTGCACCGCACCTGGCTGTGACCCCATCCAGATCAGGGGCCCCAGAGACAGTGTGCCAGCAAACTCGAGAGAAGAGCACGCTGTTTATGACCAGCTCCCAAAGCCACATAGCGTCACTTCCAGCTTCCCCTATAGTGGAAATGGTCCCAAGTCCACCAGATTCAAGGGGAGGACACACAGACCCCATCTCCTGACAGGAGAATTTTTGGACAGATAGTGCCACCGGGAAGGCCCTGTATGAAAAACACAATGACACCATACAGCTTTGCAGTGAGCACTTGGCACCAAGTGAGTCATAGCTTAGACGAGGCGTTCTGTTGTAGTTAACACGCTCAGAAAACCTGGAGAGGAACAGTAAACAGTCACGGCAGAATGCATGCTGCAGGATAAATGTGCTTTAGCATTGCTGCAACTTCCTGTGCCAGTAATATTCATTTTAAATGAGCTCAAGGCTCCCAGGATTTGTACAGAGTTGCTGATTTGTGTGCTTCTCTAAATTAAAGTGTTCTTGGCCTGAGCAGATGGGGATTGGAATTGCTGTTCACTCTCTTGAGATAGGGACCCTCTTCAGCACGCACAGAGGCTTTGCTGTCCCCTGAAGGACTTCATGACCTCAGTGTTTCTCAGTTTTAGCTGGAGTACCTGCCGCACACAGGGCTCAGGGTAGGGGATTAGCTTAGAGGACAAGTTGAGGAAAAAACAAACCCAAGATTCCTTTTTTCACTGGAGTTGGGGGTGACTCTGGGGCCTTGAATGAGGCCTCCCCCTTGGAAGTGTTGGCAGAGTGTGGGCGGTGACTGGAGGCTCCTCTTGGTTCCGGTCTGTGGCTGTGAAGTGGAGGAGACAACATGACCTCGTGACTAGGAACAGTGATCGGGAAAGGCCGGTGTGGGCTCACCGGCGGCGGTGACATCAGCATCACTGTGCTTGCTGCTCGCACACCTTGGCCTTGTCGGGAGCCTCCCCGGGGCTGTGGCCATTGCCCGGCTGGATGCACAGTCAGGGCCACGTTCCGTTGAACCTTTGACATGCTGGCCTCACGCAGGTACCCTACCCGTACCTCTGGCTGGCGCTGGCCTTCCTGGCTCCGGGCCTCTGTTTCTATTTGCCTGGTAGACATCTTTAGCCTGGATGCTTCCAGTGGGAAGTGGACCCACAGTGTGGGCTAATCCTAGACCGGTGTCCCCTCCCCCGCCATCCTCCACCTCTGGTGTTCCTGTCTCCTGATTACACCCATTCACCACCCCCTTCTGTTCTCGGCATTCTCGACCATCTGTCCCTCATACCCCTGCTTCCTATTCGGCCAGAACATAGCTGCCCTGCCGCACACTTGGAGTGATTGCTGGTGGCCCACTCACCAGAGCCCTGCTGTCTTGGAATGCTAGGAAGGGGAACCAGGGGTGCTCATATCCTCCGAGGACATCTTCTTCACAGGCCAGTAGACGGCCCCGCTGTGTGCAGCCCGCACCCCCATCTCCACAGGTCAGTGCCTCCTCCCTGCTCCCCAGGACTGGGTCAGCAGTAGCCTTTACTTCCCGGATGTGTATTACGTAGAGTGGCTTTCGGCAGTTCTCTGTGTAAGGACAAGCCCTCCTGCACGGGGTGGCGTGCAGTCATTCTGGGATCTCTCAGAGCAGGGATTGATAAGCAGCTATGGCCCATGAGCCAATTCCGGCCCACCCCTGAGCTAAGAAAGTTTTAACAATTTTTACATGGTTGAAACAAAGTCAAAAAAGGAATGCTATTTCATAACACACGAAATTCAGATTTCTGTATCCTTGAATGAAGTTGTGCGGGAGCATGGTCACGCTTTTACAAATTATCTAGGACTGTGTCACACTTCAGTGGCAATGGTGAGCCATGGCTTCAGAGATCATATGGCCCACAAACCCTAAAATATTTACTCTCTGTGCCTTTACAGAAGAAGTTTGCTGACTCCTGCCTTAGAGCAGTGATTCCCGGTCGTTTGGGAGAGCTTTTCATTCATGCCTTCATTCTTTCAGCAAATACTGAGTGAGCACTGAATAGTATGTGGCAGTGTCTCGGCGTCAGAGAACAGCAGTGAAGGAAATAGTCTTTGCTGTCTTGAGGCTTCCATTTTCTTGGCTGGAAACATACGAGCACAGAGCTTTATAGATAGATATGTGGGTATATTATCTGGTGGTAAGTGCTGTGAAGAAAAAGCTGGTTGAGTATGGGTAGGGAGGAAAGAGGGGGTGTGGGGGCACTATTAGGGATAGACTGGTCAGGAAGACCTCACTGAGCTGATACCTGGATGAACTGGGGGGGGGGG
>NW_027687212.1:0-365 GCF_054177405.1 Leptonychotes weddellii | reverse complement strand
GCAGAGGATCATAGGGGAAGGGAGGGAAAAATGAAACAAGACAAAACCAGAGAGGGAGACAAACCATAAGAGACTCTTAATCTCAGGAAACAAACTGAGGGTTGCTGGAGTGGAGGGGGGGTGGGAGGGATGGGGTAGCTGGGTGATAGACATTGGGGAGAGTATGTGCTATGGTGAGTGCTGTGAATTGTCTAAGACTGATGAATCACAGACCTGTACCCCTGAAACAAATAATACATTATATGTTAATAAAAAAAAAAGAAACAACAACAAAACACTACCTTTTCCCACACTTATGTGTGAGGCTCTGCTTTGGGGAGATCCAGATGAAGACAGATGCCTTCATCAAAATAAGAAAATGAAGC
>NW_027687211.1:0-365 GCF_054177405.1 Leptonychotes weddellii | reverse complement strand
TCACTAAATATACATTTGCTGCTTGAAATTCCAAAAGAAAATATCCCATACCTGTCTGAATGAATCCTGATTTGTATCCATTAGTTGTGCCATTTTCCGGAGTCACAGTTGATGATACGGAAGAGTTTGGTTTCATAGAGTGGCAAGTAGCAGAGGATTGTCGGCTTCTACATTCTGGGAAGGAGTAAGAATCACATTACGGGAGGAGACCAATACTCTGTTAACACAGGTGATGGGAACACAGTCCATAAAATCTCTAAAATAAACTGCTCCTCCTTAAATGGCAACCATGTTCCTTATCAGAGGTCTCCCTCCTCAAATTCTGACTCCAACAGAATGTTCAAGATGGTGAATTCACTTTGTCT
>NW_027687210.1:0-365 GCF_054177405.1 Leptonychotes weddellii | reverse complement strand
CAGGGCGCCTGGGTGGCTCAGTTGGTTAAGCGACTGCCTTCGGCTCAGGTCATGATCCTGGAGTCCCGGGATCGAGTCCCGCATCGGGCTCCCTGCTCAGCAGGGAGTCTGCTTCTCCCTCTGACCCTCCTCCCTCTCATGCTCTCTGTCTCTCATTCTCCCTCTCGCAAATAAATAAAATCTTAAAAAAAAAAAAAAAAAAACACAGAAACAATAATTTTCAGAGTCTGAAGAGACCTTAGAAATCATCCAAACCAACCTCCATATTTTCCGGGCTAGAAAAGTACAGGGCTAAGAAGAAAACAAATATGACTAGCTCACACGTTTTGTGTCAGATGTGCAACTTGAATGCATGTTTCTTGATT
>NW_027687209.1:0-365 GCF_054177405.1 Leptonychotes weddellii | reverse complement strand
TACAGAAAAAGAAATGTAACACAATATGCTATTGGATCACTCATGGATAATATGTACATGGTAATAATAATGTAAACACAGAATGTTCATTTGTCAAAAATTTGTGATAGAACTACCTTGAGAAAGGAAAGAAGGAAAGAAAGGACAAGGGGTGGGTGGGCGGGGTGGGGGGTAGGGAAGAATGATAAATTCACAGCTTCCATAGGTGCAAGTTAGATAATACCCAAGGTGCTTAATAAAGAAAAAACAACATAAGCAAATCATTTAGAAATATGGAGGGAACTCTCAGAAGAAACAGAAAGAGCAAAAGAAATTGGTAGAAGACTATTGGTAGAAGACTTTGTATCTGAGAAGCAGAACTCAGA
>NW_027687208.1:0-365 GCF_054177405.1 Leptonychotes weddellii | reverse complement strand
TGTCTGATTGCTGTTGCTAGGACTTCTAGTACTATGTTGAACAATAGTGGTGAGAGTGGGCATCCTTTTCGCGTTCCTGATCTTAAGGGAAAGGCTCTCAGCTTTTCCCCATTGAGGATGATATTTGCTGTGGGTTTTTCATAGATGGATTTTATGAACTTGAGGAATGTTCCCTCTATCCCTACACTCTGAAGAGTTTTAATCAGAAAAGGATGCTGTATTTTGTCAGATGCTTTTTCTGCATCAATTAAGAGGACCATATGGTTCTTCTCTCTCCTCTAATTAATGTGTTCTATCACATTGATTGATTTGTGAATGTTGAACCACCCTTGCATCCCAGGGATAAATCCCACTTGGTTGTGGTG
>NW_027687207.1:0-365 GCF_054177405.1 Leptonychotes weddellii | reverse complement strand
CTCTCTCTCTGTGCCCTGGCTCTGGGTAAAGGGTAAAGCAAAGAGGGCATCATGTCCCCTGTGCCTGGCCAGTCCCCCACTCTGCTCAGGGAGCTGCGCTGTCTGAGAGCTGAGAGCCAGTGCCTAGGGCAGGTGTCCACATGACACAGGGAGCTCAGAGCCAGGAAGGCAGGGGTGCAGAGTCTGCCTGGAGACTCTATCAGGGCAGGGGCTGAGGAAGATGAGAAGACAGAGTCCCAGCACTGCCTGATGAGCGCAGAGACCGTGGGAAACTTAAGGCAGAAATCCCTCCTTAGGGTGCCTGGGTGGCTCAGTCGTTAAGCGTCTGCCTTCGGCTCAGGTCATGATCCTAGGGTCCTGGGATC
>NW_027687206.1:0-365 GCF_054177405.1 Leptonychotes weddellii | reverse complement strand
CTCTGTCTAGGAGATACGGGCACTCCCGTCCTCTGGGTCCAGGGAGGACACCTGTCTCATGAGGGTCTTGTGACCTGCCTCAGGGAGAAGGGGTCGTCGGAGAGACCCTCTTGCTCTGGCACCATCTCTAACTCCTTCAGCTTGAGATATTTCTATGTCCAGGCACCATATTTGGGGGAAGCGTGTCCTGAACCCCATCATTTCCTTACTTCTTTAAGTCAGACCGACTACCTGCTATGACTAGCCAAATTCTCATATAGCTCATACTGTAATGGAAGACAAACATATATTTACAGTTGTCCCCTCTTATTCCTTGGGAATGCGTTCCAAGACCCCCAGCAGATGCCTGAAACTGCAGATCGTAC
>NW_027687205.1:0-365 GCF_054177405.1 Leptonychotes weddellii | reverse complement strand
AGAATTAGTATGTCTGTTTTTGTATCTTTATGCTGTATTTTAACACTTTGTATTACTTAGGTTTTTTTGCTTTGGTTAAAAAATGGCTCAAGTAGAAAAGCGGTCCCATTCATATTAATAAGACAGTGTACAAAACTGTAAATAAAATGTGTACAGTGAATTGTCTTTTAGACAACTAGATTTGTCCTTTTATTTCTCCTATCTCTATAGAAGGAATTTGTACCTCTTATTGCCAGGCAGTCTCTATTGTGTCTTCTTGTAGTGTCTTCCACGTGAACAGCATAAGTTTGGAGCACTAGTTTGATTATTATGTTTATACAAATTTTAATAAATTGAATAGGTAGCACCATATATATGGAATTAAA
>NW_027687204.1:0-365 GCF_054177405.1 Leptonychotes weddellii | reverse complement strand
TGGCCTTTGTCTGTCTCAAAACATCTTATTGTCCTGCACCCACCCTTCCTCTTCGTGTCCTGACGTGAGATGATAAAATGCCTGCGTGATGAGATGCAGTGAGGTGAATGACGTGGGCACCATGATGTAGTGTTAGGCCACCACTGACCTTCTGGGGACACAGCAGGAGGAGGGTCAGCTGCTTCTGGCCCCCAGCTGATCGCTGGCAACCAAAATGGCAGATAAGGGGGACGACTGTTCAAGCGTGTGAAGGCGGGCATGGCACAAACCATGGTGGCGCTGGCCCGTTCCCCTGTGCTCCCCGACTCTGCCCGGGCGCTCCCCGTAACTCCTGTGATTCTCTTACTGCTGCACACCAGCAGCCC
>NW_027687203.1:0-365 GCF_054177405.1 Leptonychotes weddellii | reverse complement strand
GAATCCTTTGTCTTCTACTTCTCAATAATTGCTAACCCTAATACTAAAGAATTTTCACTGCCGAAGAAATACTGTTGAATCTTTAAAAAACAATATCAACTCAGTATATCATTGGTAATAGGCACCTTATCTTCAGTCTCTACTCATTCTTCAAAACTCAGCTCAGACATCACCACTTCCAGGAAGTCCTCTGAGTTCCTACCATCCTCTTCAAGCTAAGCCTTAGAGTCCTCTTTTGTGCTCACAGTGGTGTCTATGTATGCCTTTATCTTAGCACTGACCATAATCTTGCATACTAAGTTCTCAATAAACATTTGTTGAATTCAGGGGAATTTGAACATAAGTGATAAGTGATACATGTGTGA
>NW_027687202.1:0-7085 GCF_054177405.1 Leptonychotes weddellii | reverse complement strand
CTGGGTGTTATGCACAAACAATGAATCATGGAACACTGCATCTAAAACTAATGATGTAATGTATGGGGATTAACATAACAATAAAAAAATTTTTTTAAAAAGTAGGTAAGTTGGACAGGGTTGCTTTAAGTCTGCAGAGCTCCAAGATTCAAAGTAATTCGCAACCATGGCACAAAAGCTCTCAGCATTTGATGAAAGGTAATGACAGGGTGAATTTTATAGTTAATACGATTACACTTCACACACATATGAAAAACCAAAAGCATTCATAATGTACTTCTAATCCATGGGTACAAATTATATCAAGGGAAAAATAGAATCATAAAACTCACTGGAGCAGTCCTTCTAAAAACACTTAGAATCTGAGTCTTAGATGAAAAGGTAAAGTAGCCCTGACTAAAAGCAGAAGTCTATGCCAAAACTCAATTGGCCATTTTCTATGTGTGAGCTATTCTAACCCAGTGTGATTCTCTCTAGGTTGACCACATGTATTACCCTGCCATCTTAGACTGAGG
Source organism: Leptonychotes weddellii (assembly GCF_054177405.1). Classification (NCBI taxonomy): domain Eukaryota; kingdom Metazoa; phylum Chordata; class Mammalia; order Carnivora; family Phocidae; genus Leptonychotes; species Leptonychotes weddellii. Next base: position 6,570 of record NW_027687202.1, on the reverse strand, counting down.
TCAGTCAAAGAAAAGCAGAAGAGCCACAGGAACTACTCAGTTGCAGATGCAGGCAACCAGTGAGTGAGCAGGGAGTACTGGGAGTCCCAGGGCCTGGACCACAATACTTAGATGTTGTAGCTGTAACAAGGATCATCAAATAAAAACAAAGCCCAGAGCAGACTCTCGGTTACTTCTTCCACTAATTGAGCAAATATACACGTGTGACCAGAATGCACAAAATCTCTAACATCAGAGAGAGGTGAGAATTTAGAAGGGAGAGAGAGAGCAGGCAACAAACAAACAATAAAATACATAGTATATTACCTGGTGATAAGTGCTATGGAGAAAAGCAAAGCTGGGCAAAGGGTATGAAAGGTTGTTAATTTATTTAAGGTAATCACGGATAAGGGGTCATTTGACCTAAAGAAAGTAAGTGAGCAAGTTGTGTGGTTAGCTGGGGGAAAAGCATTCCAGGCAGAGAGAAAAGCCAGGACAAAGGCCTGAGACAGAACCACGCCTGGCATATCCAAACAATAGCAAAAGGCCAAGGTGGCTGAAGCAGTGAAGACAAGAAGGAAGCCAGAGATGATGAGGAAGCTGGGAGCATTTACTGAAATAAGAGAAAAGCCACTGTAGAGTCTTGCATAGAGAAGTAACTATCTGAGTTACATTTTAACAGATTTCCTCTTGGCTGCTGTAGGGGTAGGAAACTATTGATTCAGGCAGGGTAATGGTCCTTTGGGTGCTAGCAGAGGTCAGAATGTAGATAGGTTGTTCAAGCAAAGCCATCACAATCTGTTGTCAGATTGGATGTAGTATGAGACAAAGAAGGGGCCCAGATTTAGGCCTGAACAACTGAGTTGTCATTTACTGATCTTGGGACGAGAAGGAAAACTGGGAATTCTGTTTGAAACGTGTTAAATTTGAGATGCCTAGTAGATAGCTAAGCAGAGTTGAGAGGTCAGAAAGCTCTGGGCATGTAAATCTAGGAGTCCTCTCACCATACAAGTAACACCAACAACCATGAGACTGGACGGTTGAAATATGGGGATGAAATATTCAAGGTGGCAAGAAAATAGTTTGCAGCAAATAAGACATCACTGAGAAGCCAAATAAATTTGTGAATGACCACTGAAGCTGCAGTGACAGGATGGTGAAAAGACTGTATCAGGACCTTGTTCTGAAAATCCCAAAATTAAAACAATAAGAGTGGTTTATTCACAGAGAAACCCACTACGTAAGTAACAGTTGCCTATAGACGAATTCCGTATTAATGATGTTACCAAATGCTGCATTTAATAAAATCTAGGCTGCTACAGTCTTAGCTGGTTTCCACTCTAGGAAGATGTAAGAGGGGAACACTCCCCCACCCCGTTTCAAAGGGAAATGCACCTGTTGTCCAAATGAAGACTTGGGGGTGGGGTATGCTGTTTGAAAGGTTCTCACCTTGCAAATTAATAAAAGAGAATTGCTGGATTTTTTTTTTTTTAAAGATTTTATTTATTTGAGAGAGAATGAGAGACAGAGAGCACGAGAGGGAAGAGGGCAGAGGGAGAAGCAGACCCCCTGTTGAGCAGGGAGTCCGATGCGGGACTCGATCCCGGGACTCCAGGATCATGACCTGAGCCGAAGTCAGTCGCTTAACCAACTGAGCCACCCAGGCGCCCGAGAATTGCTGGATTTTAAAATAACTTCCTTAAGTAACATTTCTGAGGCCCTAAAGGGAACACTGTAAAGTCCACATGAAAAGAGAGAAAGAAAACATGTAGTGATCAAGTATATGAATTCAAAGTTCAATTCCAGAAAAATGAATTTTAACAGACTTACTAGTAATGTTTAGTTGGTGTCATAATTTGAATCCTAAAGAAGAATTTTAAGTCAAAGAACGGGAGGGGAAGGTGTATTATTTTTAAATATTTAATATGAAAGGTTTACCTCGGTTCAAAATCTATGTGCATTATCAAGAAAATTATGATTACACTGATCAATGAGTGTCAAATTTAAAAAATTATACTCTGGAAACATAATTTTAAGACCAAACTACCAAATTTTGGGTAATGACAAGAAAGATGTTTCCAACAAGAGAAAATGCAATATTCTTCTGTCATTTGCTACTTCCTCTCTGAACAAATTCTTTCGTGAATGGTGACCTTCCAGAATTTGAAAATATGTTCATCAAAAAGTCTTTATCAGAAATTGAATGTAGTCATTTTATGCCTAGAATCTGATATAAAAAGGTATGGTTCACAGGAGATGCTCAAATTTTCCATTACAAATTTGGAAGACACTTTATTGGATATTTTAGGTAAATTCAATGTTTATTATCTTCCCTCATTGTTATTTCCTATCTTATACTAGAGAATACACAACGACTTTTTCACATAGTCCCATATAAGCACCCCCAAAATATTTCCAGTTTACCCAGTACACTATACAAATATCACCTTCTACGTATGTGGAACAGTGGGAAGCATGAACTCCAGATAATCTGAACAGTGCAAGCATGTTCCACAGTTGAAAGTTTCAGATTCCCTGTACTTGTTGGCATCAAAAGACTTATTATATTAACATTCAGAATAACTCTAAAGGGAGGGGAAGGGTCACTGCCCAGTAAGACAGTCTACATTTCTAAATAAGCATTCCTACATATCATTATCTAGCTGCCATCATTCATCAGCAATGATGGCAGCACTGCTAACTTTTTCTCAGCACTAAGGTCTCTCCATGACCAAGAAGGGTACCCAAGATGCCAAGAGCAGTTAAGTGATACATGACACATACAACAAGCTGAAAAGCACAACAGTCAAATCTGTGGGCACAAGAGCCACATGGACACTTTCCATTCTGCAACTTGGAAATGAAGAAACTGTAAGTGGAAAGAAGGAAACTCTGGAAGGAGGCATGGTACAGCACAGACCTATAGAGTATCACCTGAAGTTCCTACTGCAAGTGTCTGCAGTAACCTCTCTGGCTATTCAGATACATGGCTTCAGGCCCCAATATATGTTTAGCCCCATTGTACCATCACAGTTTTTAAAGGGTTCCTTTGCAAAACAAAAATAGCTTCAGAATATACCAGTGCCCTTTTATCAGGTGTTTACAAAAAAACCTTTAAATACCATTAGCTCAGGGTCAAATATGAATTCTGTCTACAAAACAAACAACAACAAAAACACCTTGGATATGTGTAATCAGCAGTACATAGAAGACAAAATAGTTTTTTTATTTTTACCCTCCTCTTGATAAGAACAGATAACACATTCAAGAATAGTCCGTATTATAATATAGGAGCTTAATTTATTTATTACAACAAACTTTAAAGGATGATGTAATAGCCTCACATTGCCCATAATATACCCCAGTCCTGCTCAGCTTCTAACATATTCTCTAATTAAAAAAATCATTTACCTCTTGGACCAGGTCCACCTGGGAATGAAAAGAGAAAGCCATCAAGTCTACATTAGGGATTTCCAGTATAAGTATGGCACCTCTCTAAAGCAAGTATCTGCCAAGATCTTGGAAAGAAGGTCATTACTGAGAAACCCATTAATTTGCAACAAAGGGCTCCAAGAGATAAGTGCCAAAATGAGAAAAACTAAATATCACATTTCTTTAAAGAACGGAGTAAGAAAGCTTAATAATGCTGTCAATAGTTTATGTTAAAAGATACACACATTAAATCTACAGCATTACAATTTAAAATGCAAATTTTATTAAATATTATGTGCAAAACTGCAGGTTTTTCCATAGGCCTCATCCTCATCTTGACATTTATAAATTATTAATGCAGCCCCGTAACTATGACTAGACTAAAAGAGAACCTTTTGATTTACAGACCTGAACATTATCATCAGAAGGAATGTAATACAGGGAGGGGGAAAAAAAAGAAAAGCTATGTCTTCAGAACTTTTCCAACTAAGTTGTTTTTTTTTTTTTTAATATGAAAAAGCAAGTGAAAAGATCACACCTAGGAAGAGTAACTGTGATAACACTGAGCAGGATTGGAGGCGGCAGAGACTGCATTTCTTCCAGAAGTACATCTACTAACAAGACTTGTACTGGTCATGTGTTGGCAGGCTTAATCAATACGACACAGGTATTTTTTTCTAAGCTTTCATCTCATATACTCTAAAAAAAAGACAGAGCAATTGCCAGATTAAATAAGGTCTGTATCCCAACTGTTCAAAGTCAAGTTCCCTTGACAAATTTCCTCAATTTTGTTGTCAAGGAAAAATTAAACCTACAAGCAAAATACTCATTCCACACTCCACAACCACAAAAATATCAGAAGCTCAGTTTATTGCCTAATGTAAATGTATACTGAAGAGCTCTAGTCTCTAGTGACCTTTAAGAACACCTGGAAAGTGCAAGCAAGCAATATTCAACACAAGAGAACATAAATCTCAAAAGCAACTGACAAACGCAACCTGGAAGACTGAACTGTAAACGAGCAGAGGGTTACAGCAGCATTCTACAAAGAAATCCTCTCTTTCACTTCAGAAAACAAAGGAATTTCTTCTCAAATCCTTTCACTTCCAATTAGTCAATTTGATCAAATCTATGAGACCTGCGGGAAATGCACAAGATCCCTTTCTTTACTCTCCTCCAACTTGCAAATTGACTAACAATATGACTAACTACCTAGAGACATGTGTGCCATTTTCAGCAACTGGTAATTTACAGTTTTGTTTGTTTTTAACCAGCTGGATGTGATGTGTGTTGCCTCTTCCCTATAGGTCTGTCACTTTTGATATTTTTTTAAACAAATGACATGATATGAACAAAGTAAGAAGCATTTTTAGATTACAGAATTTTAGAACTGTGTCGAAAAGGCAGTAGTAAAAGGCAGCTCTTCTCACCAATGAAAAACCCACAGAAGTCCCCAATAGTAGGGAAGAAATTTTTAAGCATCTGAGAGCCTCATTACCACATCCACACTAAGCCAATCCTACCCTCTACCAGGATTAAAAAACAGTAGGGTACATGTTTGTTGGTGATACTATTAACCTTTCTGATAAATTCTGGCTTGGTAATCAACCAGATGGACTCAAAGACAAACTGAAGATGATGTGAGGGCTTCTACCTCTAGTTCTCATAAGCCGTGGAGGAGAGGAAGATGATGCATGTAATTGAATGAAGAAGAGATTTTAATTTTGAAAAGTGTCAGCTTCAGTTGCCTTTTATATAGCCATCCACACTGAGGTACCTACTGGACAGCTGGAAATACAGTCTTAGCTCCATCAAATGCTCAGAAGAAAGACCAAGGCAAGGAAGCGCATGGACATGGCAGTCTTCAACATATGAGAAATACTAAGATACAAAGAATCCAAAGTATTTAATGTGTACTAAATGAGGTGGCCCAGAAAGAACATTAAATTAAGAGTATGGAGCTAAATATAAACACCATAAGCATTTTCCAAACCAAATTCCTAAAGAAAAAAAAATCTGGACACCCTTACAGGCAGCCCAAAACCAACAACAATCACAATAAAACCCTCTGTCTAAAATAAGTGTGGTCATTGCTAGCTTTAAACCATGGGCAAGTTCATTGTTCTGTCTAAACTTTGGTTTTTTCATCTATAAAATAAAGATAATATAACACACACCATGGAGTTGTCCTGAGAAATGAGAAAAATAAGCCATGTAAAGTACTAGTCTGCACAATGCCTAGTAGATACAAGATGCTCAATATGTGTCCATTAACACTGGTGATACTAACAAACAGATCATGTTCTATACATTCCTGGAATCCCACAGCACAGAGGAGCTCAATACAGGTTTTGCAGAAGACAGTATGTTAGAATACTTCTAGCTGATCCCCGGAGTATTGTTTCAGTTTGTACTGCTAAAAAGAAAGAATTGTCAGTTCTGGGGCGCCTGGGTGGCTCAGTTTGTTAAGCCTCTGCTTTCGGCTCAGGTCATGATCCCAGGGTCCTGGGATGGAGCCCCACATCTGGCTCCCTGCTCAGCAGGGAGTCTGCTTCTCCGTCTGCCTCTCCCCCTGCTCATGCTTGCCTGCTTACTCACTCACTCTCTCTCAAATAAATAAATAAAATCTTTTAAAAAAAAAATTGTCAGTTCTCAGAGAAGCTTGTACTGACTCTCCAAGCTCCTATAAAGGGGGGAGAGGCAGAGGGAAAGGGAGAAGCAGACTCCCCGCTGAGCAGGACCCTGGGATCATGACCCGAGCCAAAGCAGATGCTTAACCGACTGAACCACCCAGGCACCCCTATGTTCTCCTTTTCATTCCAACTTTCTCTGAAAGAAAATAAATAAAAGCACAAGGCCACAAAACTGTAACACATCTGTCCATGAGAGAATGCCCTCAGATGTTACTTATTACACAGCCATGTGAATCACTTATGAGATTTAACACAGGGTTGTGCTGTCCAATATGGTAGCCAGGAGCCACATATGGCTATTAAAATAAATCAAAATTAAATAAAATTAAAAATTCAGTTCCTCCCTCCTACACTGTTGGTGGGAATGCAAGCTGGTGCAGCCACTCTGGAAAACTGTATGGAGGTTCCTCAAAAAGTTGAAAATAGAGCTACCATATGATCCAGCAATTGCACTACTGGGTATTTA
>NW_027687201.1:0-365 GCF_054177405.1 Leptonychotes weddellii | reverse complement strand
ACTTTGGGTTTCATTCATTCTTCTTTTTCTAGTTCCTTTAGGTATAAAGTTAGATAGTTTATTTGAGATTTTTCTTGTTTCTTGAGGTAGGTTTCTATTACTATGAACCTCCCTCTTATAACCTCTTTTGCTGCATCATACAGATTTTGGTATTTCTATTTTCATTTGTCTCTAATTTTCTTTTTAAATTTCTCCTTTGCTTTCTTTGATAACCCATTGGTTGGTCAGTATCATGTATAATCTCCACATTGCTATGGTTTTTTCCAGTTTTTTTCTCATAATTGATTTCCAGTTTCATACCATTGTGGTTAGAAAAGTTACTTCATGTGATTTCAGTCCTTTTTTATTTTATTTTATTATTTTTT
>NW_027687200.1:0-365 GCF_054177405.1 Leptonychotes weddellii | reverse complement strand
GCACACGCACACACACATCTGTACTTTACACTTACACACACACACATAAATCTATGAGTCCTCACTGGGTACCAACTTGAATCAGTATTACTGCTTTACAAAGGCTGATGCCCAAAGTTTTGAGGGGTTTCAGGAGGGGCTCACTGCTTAGGAAGCCATGTGCCATGATGGTACCCCATGATGGTTGCTTTGAAGTGTAATGTCCCCTAGGAGGCTTATTGCCATCACCGGGTGGGTAATCCAACCAATCTTGCTAAGTGTTTCCATGCTTATAGCACAGACCTGAGGAAATAAAAAAGACTCTAGGAGTTATAGTCAGAAAATAGCTCTTGTTCTCCTAGGAATCTCATCCAAAGAAATAACTA
>NW_027687199.1:0-365 GCF_054177405.1 Leptonychotes weddellii | reverse complement strand
TTGACAGAGAGAGAGCACAAGCAGGGGGATCAGCAGAGGGAGAGGGAGAAGCAGGCTCCACACCAAGCAGAGCCCAACACAGGGCCTGATCCCAGCACCTCAGGATCATGACCTGAGCCGAAGGCAGACGCTTAGCTGAGCCACCCAGGCACCCCTGTTTTATTTTATTTCTTTTAAAGATTTTATTTTGAAGTAATCTCTACACCCAATGTGGGGTTCAAACTTACAACCCTGAGATCAAGAGTCACATGCTCCTCTGACTGAGCCAGCCAGGTGCCCCTTTAGTTCATCTTTAAATAAAAGCTCAAGGGGGCGCCTGGGTGGCTCGGTCGTTAAGCGTCTGCCTTCGGCTCAGGTCATGATCC
>NW_027687198.1:0-365 GCF_054177405.1 Leptonychotes weddellii | reverse complement strand
AACAGTTTTGTTTTAATGGGCAATTATTTAACGATTAGTGAGGTTAAGCATTATTCATAAATAGATGGGCTGTTGGATTTTCTTCTGTGAATTTCCCACTCATAGATCTTAGAACAAGTTCAAATTGCTATTTCCTAAGAGCTTCTAGGATGCTTTTATAATGTACAAAGACACTGAAGTAGTTTCCTTTTTTTTTTTTAAAGATTTTATTTATTTATTTGAGAGAGAGAGAATGAGAGACAGAGAGCATGAGAGGGAGGAGGGTCAGAGGGAGAAGCAGACTCCCCGCCGAGCAGGGAGCCCGACGCGGGACTCGATCCCGGGACTCCAGGATCATGACCTGAGCCGAAGGCAGTCGCTTAACC
>NW_027687197.1:0-365 GCF_054177405.1 Leptonychotes weddellii | reverse complement strand
ACCACAGGAATTCAAAGACATTAAGTTTTAAAACTAAAAAAATTTTAGGCTGCAGGTCTATTAAATAAACACTGATATTTTGAAGGAAAAGCAGGAGAAATGACTATTGGGTGGCTTTTATATTTCTTGTTCAGTTTTGATGTTGCTGTTGTTTGCTCTTTGGATAGTGTGTGTGTGTGTGTGTGTGTGTGTGAATGATTCTTTTCAGACAAATAGATCTGGACATAAGCAGCAGGACTTTATTTGCCAGCTCTAATTCCTTCGTGAATATACTCCACAGCTGGCAAGATGCCAACAATTAGCTGATTTCCCTGCATTTTGATTTAGCAAAATTCTGCTCTGTGGCCAGATTAGACATGAGAAGT
>NW_027687196.1:0-365 GCF_054177405.1 Leptonychotes weddellii | reverse complement strand
CCTAACTAGGAAGACATTCTTTCTAGCAAATGGGGCAGAATTCAGTTTCTCTTATTCCTTCTTCAAATGCAGAACAGAAGCGGGGCACAACATGATGTATGAGAAAAAAAATTCCAACTTGACCAGGACAGAGATAATTCAAGGCTTCCAACTTTCCAACATATACTCATGAGGAACTAATAGAAAGCCTACTGCTTTTTGAAAAGTCGTTTATCAATTGTTATAGATAAGTATGTTTAAGCTAGTTGTGTATTAAAACAAACGTAGTTCTCATTCTATAATATGGGTTTGGGTCTTATTAAAAATGCCTTTTTATTTCATTTACTAATAATTTAGTAAATTAGTTCAAAAGTTAGTTTAAAAAA
>NW_027687195.1:0-365 GCF_054177405.1 Leptonychotes weddellii | reverse complement strand
TCCCAGTCCTGCTTCCTGCCGCTCACGCATCTGCGGGCGAGTTACTTCTCTGTGCCTCTGTGTCCTCATCTTTAGAATGAAGATAATGTGCCTATGACATAGGGTTGTTATGAGGAATAAAGTGAGTAAGTGCTTAGAATGGGGCCTGGCATTAAGTCCTGCTGTGCTGTGTGTGTGTGTGTGTGTGTGTGTGTGTGTGTGAGGTTTATGGTAGAGGACAGCGTAACAAGGACAGAGTTTAGGAAAATTGGCTGGGCAAATTCAGTTTTCATAAGCTGAGATGCACTTGACATATAAACTTCTTGGAAACATGACTTTTCTCTAAAGTGATGTTTAACTGCAAATTGACAGAAAGGTAGCCGGAG
>NW_027687194.1:0-365 GCF_054177405.1 Leptonychotes weddellii | reverse complement strand
CCAGCTCACCTTTCAAAGATGGAAGACAGATCTGTGTGAGGCTCACGGCTACAGAGGAGAGTGGGGAGGTGAACCCAAGGCTGGGCTGCTAAAGGGCCCCCCTGCAGGCAAAGATGAGCAGGGGCGGCCCGCGGGACACAGAGGTGTCCCTCAGGAGAGCTGACCCAGGCCCAATGTCCCCCGACACTGAGGGAGAGGCACCAAAACAGGACTCCCTGCCCCCCCTCCCAAGCCCTCCAGCTCCCCAGCACCCACAGCCCGTCCTAGTTACACAGAGAGCCCCGGGCATTTCCTGATGTACCCCTTATTTCACTCTTCCGCCTGTTTCCTTGTCTGTAAGATTGGGTAACAGTAGCTGACATTCA
>NW_027687193.1:0-365 GCF_054177405.1 Leptonychotes weddellii | reverse complement strand
AAACAATGGACCGCTAATGAGTCTTACAGCTCTCCATGCTGTGACCCCATGGACACCAGCAATGAGCCACTTTGGGGTGGTGGTAGCAAGTGGCAGTGGGGTGTGTAGATGTGTGTGTGTGTGAGTATATGTGTGGGGGGGAAGAGTCAGGAAGGAAAGTGAGCTCGAAGGATAAATTAGAATTCATGAGTGCCTGTTGCTAGCCCGGCATGTGCTAAGTGTTTTACGTGCGTGAACTTATGTAATCCTTAAAATGATTAGAAAAATAAGTCGTATTAGTCCCATCTTAAAGAGGAAGAAATTCAAGTTCAGAGAGGTTAACTCACTGGCCCTAAGTCACAGAGTTAGTGCCAGGGCTAGGGTCA
>NW_027687192.1:0-365 GCF_054177405.1 Leptonychotes weddellii | reverse complement strand
CGCCCCACAGGGTACCGTGATCAAGCGAGGATGGGAGGCCTAGGGCCCCGACTCAGAGGGCCAGCAGAAAGAATGATCAACAGTTTCATGAATTTCAAATGAGAAGAATAACGTTACCTACCTGCGAGATTCGCATGTATAAGAAAGAAAAATTTGGTCATTCAAGTGATGCAAATATGTTCTGAGCACTTGGAAAGTACTTAATACACTGAACTCTTCTGGCTTAGCCAAGACAACTCATAGTACTTTATACATTGCGGGAGACAGGAAGATTATTTAATAAATTGTTACGGAGGCCACACATCATGAACACTTTAATAAGTAAGATTACCAAGCAAAGTTCTATCTTTAAAGATCCTGGTTTA
>NW_027687191.1:0-7085 GCF_054177405.1 Leptonychotes weddellii | reverse complement strand
GGCTAGTTAAAACCCTGATATGTGACATGCATATATATCTATTGCCTAAGGATGATTTATATCATGATGATTATGAAAGGTTAAAATAGATTATTTGTATTTAGTTTTTACATCAAAAGCCACTCTGTTGGTCAGATTGGCTCTCTTTCAAATTCTTGCTATGACACTAATTAGTTGTGTGACTATAGAGAACTTAGCCACTTTTCTCCTTCTTCTGGGACTCCTATAATATGTATATGTTGTTACATTTGATGGAGTCACGTTCCCTGAATTTATTCTTGTTTTGCATAATTTTTTCTCTCTTTTTTTCAGCTTGATTACTTTCGATTACTCTGTGTTCTACTTCACTAATTCATTCCTCTGCTTCTTCCATCCTGTTGTGCATTCTATCCAGTGAGTATCCTTATCATCATTGCTTTAAATTCTCTATGAGGTATGTTACTTTTCTGTTTTGGTTAGATCTCTGGTGTTGGCCTTGTCCTGTTCTTTCATTTGGGATAAATTTCTCTGTGTCCTTATTTTGTCTGCCTCTCTGTTCTGATTCTGTCGGTTAAGAACATTAGTTTCGTCTTCTGCTGTTGAAAGTAGTGATTATATGAAGAGGAGGTCCTGGAGTACCTTGCAGTGCAGTGTCCTCTGTTCATGAGAACCTGGCACTTCAGGAGAGTATCTTATGTGTATTGCTTACAGCTTGCTCTTTCGTCTGAGTCACTTCTTTTCAGTGCAGTTGTCTGCCCTGACTCTCTGCCTATTGTGGGCTGTGCTTACTCTCTGTGGTGTTAGTGGGACTCAGGCAGGCCAGCTCTGAGGGTTCATGCCTGCTGGGGAAACTGGGAGTGGGTCGGTGGTTTTAGCATAATTTGTGTTGGTCCAGTAGTCATATGCCAGACCCCCTGAGATGCTGTGGTGGCTGGGAGCTGTGCACTGGGGTGGCCAGTGATGTGAGGCTGTGTGCAGCACATGGTAATGGCTGGGCATACCTGAGCCTGGTGTGCAAAGGTGGCTGGTATGCACTTGGTCATGGCAGTGCAGCTGGGCCATACCTGGTGGCTGTTCACTGTGGGGCAGCAGGGTTAGTCCTGCAGTTGCTGTGCATCAGGCAGATGTGTAGGTGTTTCCTGCAGCTTTAACAAAATTTGCCTTCAGCCCAGGACCTATGCTAGCAGCCTTGGAGTGGCAAGTCCTCAGGAGCAGTTGTGGGCATGATGTACTGCTATCAGGTTAGGCAGCAAGTGTTTGTGCAACCCCACCTCCCACAGATGGCCCTGTGTTTTTGCTGTGTGGTCAGGGGAAGAAAATGGCACCTGTCAGCTTCCTTGTTTTCAAAGAAGTTCTTCAACGTGGTTTGAAATCAGTATGAACAGATCTATATCCCATTTGCCTGTGACATTATGTAAACTCCCATTTTTATGTTACCTCTCTGTGCAGGGCTGCCATGTCTTTAAGGGTGGCACCCACCTATCACTTGCCCTTCAGCTTGCCCAGTGCTGAGTCAGCTGACTTTTAAAGCTGCAGGCTCCAAGTCCTGTTGGTTTTACAAACTCATGGAATTCAGCTCCTCTGGTTTTGAAAACCAAAAGTTTTGGGGATTAGACTTCCTCTTGTGAACTTGGTGCAAGGGCACATTTCTCTGCCTTCTCTGTGTGTGCAGCTCCCTCCCTCCAATGGCCAGCCTCCCTCTGCTTTTCTGACTTTCCTAGACTTTCAGATGCTGCTCCTTCTCTGTATTTATTTTTGGAGTTTGTTCTGCCAGTCTTCAGATTGCTCTCTGTTTTAGTGAATTTGGATACATAGTTTTAAACAGGGGATATGTTGAGCTCAGGGTCCTTCTACTCTATCATCTTCCCAAGTCCCTCCTCTGTACCACCTGTAGTGGCTATATACTTTTGACCCAAATGAAAAAGTTCAATTTTTTCTTGCTGATCAAAAATCCTGTACAATGATGAACTATTATTCTATTTCTGATGATTTACAACTATTTCAGAACAACACTCATTGTCTTTTTGCAAGAAAGTTTCTACTAGCTTCTGTATTAATGTTAGTATTTTAGGTAATTGTATTAAAGCAGATACTTTAAGTACATTAAAAATGAAAACAAATAATTTATGATTTCATGAAAATCTAAGCTAAATTTAAAGACTGCTAATGATTATCTGGAACTAATGCATAGTAGAAAGCACGTTGAAACATCTTTAATCTTTAGAAAGCACATATTAATTAAGGAACATCTTTTTTAAAAAGAAAATGTTGAATACAATGCAGCAAAATAGAGGCATTCTGCAAAACTGAAATAAAAATGGTAATAATTTATTTTCTAAACAGAATTGTAAAAATTAAATTCTTATAACATAAAGTTGGGTGAAAAGTCACCATGACTTGAAAGAGAATACATTTTTAAGGAAGTGCAATATTATTCTGATTTTTATCTAGTTTTATAAGTTTTATGTGGAGCAACTGTAAACCATTTAATTGAAACAAGGATAAAAGAACTCAAGTAATTCCATTTTGCTCATTTTTATTGTGACTTATAGCTTTAGGAATTGTATAACAGAACAAAACTCATCTGTCAGGTGAATGTAGACAATAGTGGTATACAATTACAGGCATGCTTATGAAAGAAACCAATAAATATTGCTACAAATGTAAAATTTATATCAGTACTCGGGATATCCAAAGTGCTATACAGATTTACAGAATAAAGCTCACAGTTTAAAAAACCACTCTTGTTCACCAAAGGACACTATCAAGAAAGTGAAAAGACAACCACCAGAATGAGATAAAATATTTACTAATCATACATATGAGTTTAATATCCAGAATATGTAAAGAACACTTACAATTCAACAACAAAAAGACAAACAACCCAATTTAAAATGGACAAGGAATTTGATTAGATTTTTTTCAGAGAAGATATGCAAATGGCCCATAAGCATATGTAAAGAAGTTCATCATTATTAGTCATTGGGGAAATGCAAATTAAACCACTTAATATCTCTTCTTACCCAATAGGATGACTGTAATTAAAACAACAACAATGAGAAATAGCATGTCTTGGCAAAAATATGAAGAAATTAGAAGCCTTGTACAATATTGTTGAGAATGTAAAGTGGTTCAACCATTGCAGAAAACTATACAGAATTACTTTTACGTATATACTTGTGAATTGAAAACCCAAAATTTGAATGTTATTACCACTATTATTCATAATTGCCAGAAAATGAAATCAATCCAAATATCCATGAACTGATGGATAAAGAATATGTGGTCTATTCAGTTATAAAAAGGGATGAAATTCAGTACATGTTCATGCTACAACATGGATGAACCTTGAAAACACTGTGATAAGTGAAGGAAACCACACAAATGGTCACATACTATTTGATTTATTATATATGAAACATCTAGAATAAGTAGAAACAGAAAGTAGATTGGTCATTGCTGAAGGCTGAGAGTAAGGAGGAATGGGGAGTGATTAACTTAATGGGTACAGTGTTTCTTTTTTTTTTTTTTTAAGATTTTATTTATTTATTTGAGAGAGAGAATGAGAGAGAGCACATGAGAGGGGGGAGGGTCAGAGGGAGAAGCAGACTCCCTGCCGAGCAGGGAGCCCGATGCGGGACTCGATCCATGGACTCCAGGATCATGACCTGAGCTGAAGGCAGTCGCTTAAGCAACTGAGCCACCCAGATGCCCCCAGTGTTTCTTTTTGGGGTGATGAAAATGCTTTTGAAATAGAGGTGATGGTTGCACAACATTGAGAATGTACTAAATGTGAGTGAATTGTACACTTAAAAATAGTTAATGGTCAGGGACACCTGGGTTGTTCAGTTGGTTGGGCATCTGCCTTCAGCTCAGATCATGATCCCGGAGTCTCTGGATCAAGCCCTACGTTGGGGTGCTGGGGGGGAGGGTCCCTGCTCAGTGGGGTGTCTGCTTCTCCCTCCACCCCATCATGTTGCTCATGCTCTTTCTCTCTCTCTCAAATAAATAAATTTAAAAAATGGTGAATGGTCAATTTTATATTATATAAATTGTACCTTAATACAAACATTGGGAAGAGTTCATAGGACTTCTTAAATCAGGTAGAAGCATACTTTGGATTCATATTTTAGGTGAAATTCAATAACCTACACTGATTAGATACAAGTGAAATAATGTTTTTCTGATAGAGCTGGTTGATCAAGATTTAGGAAACTTGAGTCTTGGGTTCCTCAGTCACTATTGAGGTGTGTGATCTAAGAAAAGTCATTTATCTTCTTTCTGCCTTTGTAGTTTTACCTGTTAGCCTGAAAGAATTGTAAGAAGCAAATCATCTTCTCTTATATGAGTGATTTTATGTATGTAGGGAAAGGGGCATTGTGATTACCACTTGAAAGGATGAGTAATGTGAAGAGCTTCAGAGGATAGTCCAGAAAATCAATTCAAAATGTAGGAAATATAGAAAGTAGCTCTTTCAAGCATAGTGAAGGAGGAAGAGAGGCAAATGAGCATATCTGAAGCATTCTGATCATGAAGAAAATATTTTGGGGCGTTGTTGAGGATTCCCTCAGAGATTACTTCTCCTGAATCTTCATTCTCAGCACAAATTCTTTTGAGAGTTAAATGTTAGAAAACTTTTCTCCTTTGTCACTTCAATTGGCATTTTAATAAATTCTCTCAATAGTCTTCCTTTTGACCTGGCTCTGCCAGGAAGGTAAGGATGAAATCACCCCAAAGAGAATTTATTTATGTATGAGCTCAGCTATAAAGTGGATCACTTATTTTTATCCTACTGCTTTCCTCTCTTTTGTGGAATAGTGTTTGAAATAGCGTTTGAAATTTTCTATAAATGTTGAATATGTGCCCAGAGGCTATTTATAACATTGGGTGCATTTATGAACCAAAGAATAAGTAAACACCTCCTTTCTGCTGTTTTGAATATCTGCAATCTCATTTCCTATTCAAAAATTGTGGAGTGTTGTACTGTGCTTTCAGATAGCTTCTGGGTCCAGACTCAGAGGTGACTACATTTCAGTGGAGGATGACATGATTAAAGTGTATATTCAGAAGATATGATCTTGTAATATTTTTTATACAAAATTTCCAATGAAGTTAATAGGAGATGTGTACATGGACTGATTACAGAATTTGGCTCATTATATACTTTTTGAAGTGATTTAGGATTCTTTGAGATGAAAAGTGGTATATAAATATAATACTCCACAAAATTTTTTATTATGGTATCTTTCAAACAAATTGCAGCATAGAACATTTTGCAAAGATGGGCAGTACAACTTTCATTAAATAATAAGAGTAGGAGAAAGATGAAGCAAAATAAGGAAAGGAAATAGAAAGGACAGCCTTGAGTGACATTGTAAAAGAGGTGGAGATATATATGGATATAACTGTAAATGCTTATTAACAATATTAATGATACATTAGTTCTGTTGGCTTAGCAATTTATTTTGAAATAATTTCTAATGTCAAATATTCATATTTGATTTAGATACATTGTGTCAAAGAAAAAATATACAATTTAACCTAAGCAGTGCCCTGAGTTACTCAAATTAGTTAAAAAAATGTTTTTTGACTTTGACTCAGAGGGAGGAAAGATGGTGGAGGAGTAGTGGACCCTATTTCAACTGGTCCCCAGAATTGAGCTGGATATCTACCAGACCACTCTGAGCACCCACAAAACAAGCCGGAGATATAAGAAGATCTGGATCTCTACAAGCAGAATATCGCAGGCGGTTTTGAGGTATGAAGAGGGGAGCCGTGATTCCACGGGCAGATATCGAAGCACAAACGGCAGCGGGAGGGTGCCTGGCCATGGGGATCCTACACCACCGGTGAGTGACAGTCTCGCGCGCTGGGGACTGGGCACAGACTCGCAGAACGGTAGCAGCGGGAAAAGGAATTTAGGGGAGCCTCCAGGGCAGAAACCCGGAGCGGCGGGGTCCCGCAAGCGAACTGGGAGTGGCTGGAGGTTTTAGAAGCACAAAGAGCAGAGACATGCTCTGACCTGGATGCAGGACTGGGAGCGCTGCGGAGGGTTGCACAACCCAGGACACTGCAGTTTATAGCAGCACAGACAGAAACAGAGATGGTGTGGCCTGGAGAGCTCACTGAAGAACAGACTGCGAACTCTCTGCTCTGAGGCAGAGGGTTGGAAATGGTCTCTTCTGCTCTGACTCGTGGAAGAGATGCAGAAAGCCACCAGGGAAAGCTGTCAGAGAACAAAAGCCCCAAAAACTGATTCCCGCTGAGCCCATCCCCCACCACAGGGGGACAGGGCAACTCCACCCAAACAGGGTTGCCTGAGTAACAACATGACAGGCCCCTCCCCCAGAAGACAAGCTGGGAAAACAAGAGGCCAGCAACCCTAAGATCCCAAGAAAACAGGTGCATCTTCCTTGGGTTCTGGTCAATAATTTGGACTCTATACATTCCCTCAACCACCCATCAACAGAATGACTAGGAGGAGGATCCCCCAAAATAGAAAAGACTCAGAGATTATGACTTATGCCCCAGATTTACAAATGGATGCAGATATAACCAAGATGTCGGAGATGGAATTCAGGCTAGCAAGTATGAAGACAATGGCTAGAATGGAGAAATCAATTAATGGCAACAGAGAGTCTCTAAGGGCAGAAATGAAAGCTGAACTGGCAGAACTTAAAAATACTATCAATGAGATCCAATCCAATCTAGATAATCTAACAGCTAGGGTAACTGAGGCAGAAGAGAGAATAAGCGAACTGGAAAATAATATAATAGATAAAAAGGAAAAAGAGGAAGCCAGGGAAAAACAACTCAGAATCCATGAAAATAGAATCAGAGAAATAAGTGACACCATGAGGCGTTCCAATGTCAGAATAATTGGAATCCCGGAGGGAGTGGAGAGAGAAACAGGACTAGAAGACGTATTTGAGCAAATCGTAGCTGAGAACTACCCTAATCTGGGGAATGAAACAAACATTCGTGTCCTAGAGGCAGAGAGGACCCCTCCCAAGATCAAGGAAAACAGACCAACACCCCGGCATGTAGTAGTAAAACTTGCAAATCTTAGAACCAAGAAAACCATCTTAAGGGCAGTTAGGGGGAAG
>NW_027687190.1:0-365 GCF_054177405.1 Leptonychotes weddellii | reverse complement strand
CTCTGACATTCTCTGAGGCTGTGCGTGTGGGGAGCAGTTCTGAGCCTTTTTTCTGAGAACAATTTCAGAAAGAGGCTTGCTTGTGATCTCCCTCTGTTGCTTTATCAGCATCTGGGTTGCAGGGTGAGGACAAGCAGTTGTAAATGGGTGTGAGAACTTGAAGAAGTCCTGGTTACTTCTCTTTAACAGAACAGTGAATCTATTCATCAGTATAACTCCAATGGACCGAAGAAGTCACTGGGCATAGTCAATGATACTGCTCCCTAAAAACCTTTTGACTATAAAGAATCATGTTCCACTGTCTATTGTTCAGTAGTTCAGAATAATTGCCTTGGGGACATCTTGGCTTGGCGTAAGTGAACGGC
>NW_027687189.1:0-365 GCF_054177405.1 Leptonychotes weddellii | reverse complement strand
AGAGTGGATCTTAAATGCCCCTCCCCACAAATGGTAACTGTGTGAGGTGGTAGGTGTGTTAATTAGCTTGATGGTGTTGATTATTTCTCAGTGTGTATGTATATCAAATTATCACATTGCCCACCTTAAAAAAAAAAAAAAAAAGCCGAGTAAAACTAACAACGATGAGATCAAAAGAAAGATGACAGGAAGACCGCGCATGTAATCCCACCTCTGAAAGAACAGTCTGGGCGCCAGGGTCTCTCTAGATCCCAGGCTCATCTTACCTCAGACATTGCAGATAGCACTGTGGGCTTTTCAAGGCTGTGCACAGAAACTCCATGGCCTCACATCTCACTTCTGTGCCTTGTATTTCCAAGTATCTC
>NW_027687188.1:0-365 GCF_054177405.1 Leptonychotes weddellii | reverse complement strand
GGAAGAAAGGGAAGAAAGGAAGAAAGGAAGAAAGAAAGAAAGAGGAAAAGAAAGAGGAAAAGAAAAAGAAAAGTTAAAAAAAAAATCAAAAAAAAGTTGTTGACGGAAGAACTAATAAATCACCAGTAGGCTAAAGTGACAGAAGACAATGATACGCATCTTTTTCTCAATTTTTTTTTTTTTATTCTTATGTTAATCCCCATACATTACATCATTAGTTCTAGATGAAGTGTTCCATGATTCATTGTTCGTGCACAACACCCAGTGCTCCATGCAGAACGTGCCCTCCTCAATACCCACCACCAGGCCAACCCATCCTCCCACCCCCCTCCCCTCTAGAACCCTCAGTTTGTTTTTCAGAGTCC
>NW_027687187.1:0-365 GCF_054177405.1 Leptonychotes weddellii | reverse complement strand
AGCGCCCCCAGTCCTGCCTCCAGGTCGGGCACGTCTCTGCCCTTTGTGCTTCTAAAACCACCAGCCGCTCCCAGTTCGCGCGCTCGCGCGACTCCGCCGCTTGGGGTTTCCACCCCCGGGGGTTGCAGTTCACCAGCACGACCCCGGCGCACCGGGTCTCCGTCTGGGAGGCTGCAGTTCGCGTGCGCGCGACCATCACTCCAGTTTGTCCGGGGGACTGCTGTTCATGTGTGCGCGACCCCGCCGGTCTGGTTTTCCACCCCGGGGGCTGCCCTAAAGTTCTTTCCCGACGCTACCAGTCTGCGAGTCTGTGCCCCGTCCGCAGCGCGTGAGCCTGTCACTCACCGGCGGTGTAGGATCCCCAC
>NW_027687186.1:0-365 GCF_054177405.1 Leptonychotes weddellii | reverse complement strand
ATAAAATAAATAAATCTTTAGAAAGAAGGAGGATGATCCCACAGGAGAACGGGAGCAAGAGGGAGGATGTCCAACAAGTGCACTGAGTGAGGGTGAGGAACGGGCACTCTTCTCCCCATTCAGTGTCACCACCTTCACTCACCTCCAGGTGTGTGCCTTAGGTCTAACCCTTTCAGATTGATTATATGATGTCTGCATCTTGGTGGTCTTCTGTTCTTGCTTTCATATTGTTGTCCCCCAAGAAGAGAAAAGCACCTTGGGCTGTCCTTAAAAATATGTGTGAAGAGGACAAAGAACATCTGGCTGTTCATTTTCTTATGGGAGAGCTTCTGCCTCCTTCCTCCTGTGGACATTGATCCCTGGCC
>NW_027687185.1:0-365 GCF_054177405.1 Leptonychotes weddellii | reverse complement strand
GTCTATCCCATAGCAATTCCCCAACAAACATTTGTTAGCTTGATTTGAGATTTAATTAGACAAGGTTACAGACCCCCCTTCATTTAAATAGTATTTATTCAAAGATTATCCTGTAGCATTTTCAATTTAATTCCTTAATGTAACAGTGGGGAGAAATGAAAATCTATAGGACTAACTTTATTTATTAAATCATTCAGAAAGGATTTATAGGTGATCAAAAGGCCCAGATAACCTGCACTTCTTATGTTGACAATGGGACTGCAGAGGAGGGGAGAGAATGGGCAGTGTACTCTGTCTTACTAAGTAGCTAATGTGATGAACCCTTGCCCCCGAGTGTCCCTATTCATTCCCTATTATCGAGTGTG
>NW_027687184.1:0-365 GCF_054177405.1 Leptonychotes weddellii | reverse complement strand
AAAAAAAAATAAAAAAAATAAATAAAAAAAAAGAAAGGCTAAAATTAACAACAAAGGAAACGACTGGTGTTGGCGAGGATGAGGAGAAAGGGGAACCCTCTTGCAGTGTTGGTGGGAATGCAAACTGGTGCAGCCACTCTGGAAAACAGTATGCAGGTTCCTCAACAAGTTAAAAATAGATCTACTCTATGACCCAGCAATTGCACTACTAGGTATTTCCCAAAGGATACAAAAATACTGATTCGAAGGGATATATGCCTTCCAATGTTTACAGCAGCATTATGAACAATGGCCAAATTATGGAAAGAGCCCAAATGTCCATATGTCCATTGATTGATGAATGGATAAAGAATCACAAATTGAGA
>NW_027687183.1:0-365 GCF_054177405.1 Leptonychotes weddellii | reverse complement strand
TAATTTCTCTTATTTTAAAGCCAGTCAGGTTCCTCTCAGTTTACTTTTTTAACCTTGGAAGAGTTATAGGATCTGGATTGCGGAAACCAGTGAAAGAAACAGTGAATTATCAGTACAATCGCATGTTGTTGGTTGTGGAGTTATTTTAAAAAGGGTGGGGAGGAGAGGCTTTCACCTCATGTGGGCTTGGATTCAAATTCAAACTTGGTGTCTTTCTCGCTACGATAATAGTAGCTACCATTTAAATGCCCTGTTTTGTGCCAAGTATCATGTTACATGCATGATTTCATTTAATCCTCTGAACATCCTCGCTACTCAGTGCCTGAGAGCCTTCCTGGCACATAGTAAGAACTTGATAAATGTTT
>NW_027687182.1:0-365 GCF_054177405.1 Leptonychotes weddellii | reverse complement strand
AAATATGCAAGTTAATCACTCAGGAGAGGGCCTAGGGGGGTAAGCTTGCTGGGTAGGGAAGCTTCCAGCCCAGTGACCTCACTTCCCTGTCCAGTCGGCCAGGCCTGTCGTGAGGAGCTACCGGGTGGTCCAGCCCATGCCTTGATGTCTTCCATAAGAAGAATCCGTATTGGGCGCCTGGGTGGGTCAGTCGGTTAAGTGACTGCCTTCGGCTCAGGTCATGAACCCGGAGTCCCAGGATCGAGTCCCGCATCGGGCTCCCGGCTCGGCGGGGAGCCTGCTTCTCCCTCTGACCCTCTTCCCTCTCATGCTATCTCTGATTCTCTCTCTCTCAAATAAATAAAATCTTTAAAAAAAAAAAAAAA
>NW_027687181.1:0-365 GCF_054177405.1 Leptonychotes weddellii | reverse complement strand
ACCCAAAGAAGATGGATTTTCTTTCCAGGTTGAGATATTAGGAGCACACCAAACAGTTTTTTGGGTGATAGACCATAGTGGTCTAAAAACAAAACAACATCAAAGTGATTGTTTTTTCTTAGAGACAAATACCACATCCTACAGGAATATAAAATAGTATATACACACAATAAATACCTTTTTTAACAACTCATTTGTGCCACACAGAATTCTTAAGATGGCACCTAGAGTCGTGTCCCTGGTATTCACGTCCTATATAATTCTCTTTCCTTGAGTGTTGATGGAATTGTATGGAATTTCATTTCTGTGATAGTTTAGGTTATATGGGAAAAAATGAAGGGATTTTGCAAATATGATTAAGGCCA
>NW_027687180.1:0-7085 GCF_054177405.1 Leptonychotes weddellii | reverse complement strand
AGGACTTCTGAGGCAGAAGTGGAGACCAGGAATAAAAACTGAAGAGCAGACAAGCGGATAGTAGACGGTCCTAAGAATGTGGTGAGAGAGACATGAGTGGTCAGGAACCTTTCTCGAGTGTTTTGGCCACTGTGTCAGATTCAGAGAACACGGAAAGGACTAAAAAAACGTTTCTTCCATGAAATTAAACCCAATGAAAAGGACCAACATATGAACAGGCTTAGAACATAGCAAGATATCATTCCTTTGCTTCTTCTAATTGTTGGGCCGCCCCTTCCCACATCCCCATTCCAGTCTATTCCTCCCCCTGCCCACTTGTTTAGTACTCTTCCCCAGCAGCCCCTCCCTAGGCTGTTTAGCTCCTTTCTTCACCGTGCATACTCACAGCAGAGTCTCTTCTGCTTCCCAGATAGGACTTCCTCCCTAGACCGATGGCTGCTGACCAGGGGACACTGCCTGTGATAGCAACAGGATGGATCTCAGGAGGAATCTTGCTCACAGGACAAGATGCCTAAAGACAAGCATGGGCACTGTATTGACAAGAACCTGGGCTACTTCTTATGGGATGTGGTCTGTTATGGTTACTATTTGGGACAGGATGAACTGGGGAAGGGCTGGAAATGTCAGAAGGGGTTAGGGCTCTGTGGCTTTACGAAAAGACAGGTTCTTATGAGCTACACGTTCTTGTAATGTGACGTCACCGACCCTTGTACATCATGAGGTCAGCAAGGTCACTAGATTTCTCCAGTGACCCAAATACTAAAAGGAAGGTCCTATGGAGGTGACAGGATCCTCACTTCTCTGCAGAGGAGGTGCTAAGGCACAGAGAAGTCAACGACATTCCCATGAGTGCACAGCCAGCCCAGCAGCAGAGCAAAGATCCAACCAAGGGCTTTCATGCTTCCCGGCGACACAATACCAAAATTCTCCTGCTAGAACAAGCCAACAGCCATTGAGGGTGGTGTTTGTTAAGCACAGAAGTAAAAAAAAAAAGGAGATAGTAGTAAGAACTTGCATTTAAAAAGATGAATTTTGTAAAGGATCCAGTTGTTAAAGAAAATCCTTGGTGCTTCGTGTTCACTGGTGCTAGATAGGAAAGGAGAGGGGTCTTTGGGCATCCAAGGTCATGGACCATTGTTTATGTCCCATGACTCCAATCTTTGATGAGTGGACATGCCCTCCATCATTTTGCCAGAGATGGAGAGGGAGATACCCTGTTGGTATCACCCCTTGGGGAGGTCTTCCCTAACCGCGCCCCTTCCCACCAGCTCATACTAGCAGCTCCATCCTGCCAGGTGCCCACCTGCTCTCTCCTTAGGGCACTGCCCATTGCAGGGAGAGGGGGTGTGATGTAGGGGCCAGGGACAGAGGTTCCAGGACCAGAGGACCCATGTTCCAATCCCAGCTGTTGCCTACAAGTGGGGTGGCCGTAGACGGCTTACCCCGCTGTGCCTCCACGGCCTCCTCCCTCACATGGAGAACACCGCAGCACCCGCCCCACAGGGTTGTCAGGAGGAATGCACGAGTTAAAAGCTGTGAAGGCTGAGAATGGGGTCTGGCACATGGCAAGAGCTGGTCCTCCTCAGATTCTTATTTGCCACTTTCTGTCTTCCGCACCAGCATAGAAACTCCCCCAGGGCCGCGATTTTGTTTTGTTCATCACAAAATCCTCAGCACCCTAGAATAGTTCCTGACACTGATCAGAGATCAATTTGTAGAATATTCGTTCAACACAAACCCTGCCAGAAAACATGGTAGAGGTAGAAGGATTTGGGAGGTGGCGGAGTGGAGGTCCCTATAAGAAAGAAATGGAAACAGATTGTCAAAATGTGAAGTGCGGAGATCCATGACCCAAAACGCCTAGGCTCTAGGTCAGACAAAATTGGATCTGAACCCTTGCGGGGCCCTGGTCTGGTGGTGGGCCACTGTGCTGGCCTTCACCCCTGGGAACCTGCTTGCTCACCTGAGAAGTGGGAGTTCTCAGCCCACAGGTAGGGGAACGATGAGGCAGAGGAGGTCACCTGCGTGGTCCGGCACACCTGCAGGTGCTCAGGAAATGCGTCTGTCCCCCGACTCTCTACTGAGCCCTCTCCCGCCAGTGTCTCCCCCGTGCTCCTGACCGGGCAGTGGCTCCCTGCACCAGCAGGGCCCCACATCCATCTGCCAGACCTCGCCTCCGCTCTGCCACAGGAGAGTTGCGCTGTTTCCATTACACTCTTAGCAGGAGGAGGGAGGGGGTTAAGCTCCTGTTTTTGTTTCTACAATGCAAAATTTGTCAACTTGGCACAGTTGACAGACTTCCTCTGTGTCACTGCGCTGGTTCTTTTAATTGCCTTCCCTGCGTGCGAGCAACTGTATATGTGTGTGCACATGTTCCCTGCAAGGGGCTTGTTTGCTTGCTTGCACAGAAAAGGAGCTGATTCCAGAACATGGCCCTATCCCCTGAGCATCTGACCATGACCCCAACCTCCAAGAGACAATGTCAGGTGGAGGGTCCCCTCTCTACAAGTCAGGAAACTGGGACTCTGCTCCCCACTCTGCCCCTTACATTATAGTAGTAGCAATAATATCAATAATAATAACATGACAGATGCTAAAATGGGGGTCTTTCTGGCTCGAGTTCAATTTCAGCCCAGAGACATTCCACATTTCAAGGTAGGTGCTGGACCTCCTGTCCAGGATGTCTGAAGGAGGACACCTGTTTCATAGTGTTTCACTGTCCCACACCTCTACTGTAGTAAATATTGGAGCCACCTTGGGAGGGTTTGGATACTGAGGGGCTTTTATTTGGACAGTCATCTGGGAATGGAGGTGAGGGCACTGGGATGGCTTCAAAGAGGCCAATGGAAGAGCCTCCACTAGATCTGGGTGGTCTGCACACTGTGGTCTGCTGTGTGACACGTGCCTGAAGAATCTAGGGGCCAGGGGCTGTAGCTCTTGGCATGAGGCAGTGAGGCAGGAAGAGGGAGATGTGCTACATCAGGATTTAGAGACACAGCCACAAAGTGTGGGCAAAGCAAGTCCAGATGCGGGCCATGGGGTGAGAGCCTGCCCAGAACCTACTCAAGGTGACCGCAAGAGCAGAATGAATCACCAGATTCCCAGGTACAGAGGAAGGAAATCTAAGTGAGCAATGGGTCCTCTTGTGACCGTGGTGGGGCTGAGACCAGCTAAAGCAAATGAACAGAAAGGACCTGAGTCTCCAATGAACTCACCAAGCCACTGAATGAACCAGCCTTGGCCCCTCCAACCTCAGGACCTCTTATCAGGGAATGCACCACATTTTCCTTACTGCTTGAGCCCTTTGAGTCTTCTGTTTTCTGAATATGAGTAATTTTCCCTAAAGTATGCAACTAGCCAGTGGAAGAGTTAAAATTTGATGACAGATCTAACTGTGTGTCCAGTGTTGTCACTGGTCCCTATGCCAAGATGTTATTGTGAAAAGTGAGCTGAAGTCGCAGATGAGCCTGCCCAGGTTATACCAGAGACATTGCTGCACGGGAAACCAAGGAAACAAGACTCAAAGAGGCTTTAGGATAGCAGAAGCAGGAGCTCCGAGCACACATCAGGATATAATAAGGACTCAGTAGAAGTATATTCTAAAAAGCTGCTGTAGGCCAGATGGGACTGGAGACACAGGACAATGAAATGCAATGTGGTAGCCTGGGTTGGCTCCTGGAATAGAAAGAGGACATTGATGGAAAATGGATGAACTCCCAATGATCTGGATTTCAGCTAATAGTAACGTACCAAGGTCAGTAATGTACATTTGACAAATATCCCATGGCGATGTCGGGGGTTAATGATGAGGAAATTGAGTGAAGGGTACACGGGAACTCTCTGTATTACCTTTACAACTTTTCTGTAAATGTAAAATTATTCTAAAATTAAAAGGCTATTTTTTAGAAATTTAGTGAATGAATGATAAACATATAAGAAATCTAGGTCCATGGACAAGTATAATACCTAGCTCTCATTAGAGTCATGTAAGTAACTCTGTACCTAAAACTGGCCCTTCACACATTTCTTTCATCCCTCAATAAGCCTGTGAGGTGTGCATCACACAGTGCTTGGCACATAGTAGGTTCTCAGTAAATATCTGTTGACTGACTGAATTAATCCTATTTGTACACAGGGAAGTCAAAGCTCACAGGGGCCAAATCCCTACACCTGAATTTATTTGATTCCAAGGTCCAAGCCCCTTGGACTCTATCACTTACCTGGCTTTGGGGTTAGAGCTGTGTCAGAGCTAGGGGGGGCGGGCGGTGGGTTCTCGGGCTCCTCTCTGCCCTTGCTCCAGGCTCCAGCTATTCAACATCCTGGTTAGTGCTTGGAAAGTTTAAAAACAAGGCAGTACAGGCTCTCCATGCCCCTGAAATCAGCACCATAAATCTCAATTCTAAAATGTAATAATATTTGCTTTTGCATTTATGGCATCATTATTATAGAGCAGTGTGCTTGGGCTCAAGGTGGCTGTAGGAAATGATGTCATCTGATGGACTTACTTAGGTTACCCACCAGGCTGTGATCTGGCCTTCCCTAATGGGGGGACAACAAAAGCTACAAGAGGGAGACAAGCTAGCCAAAATGATACAGAATGGCATGGGGGAGAGATGGGGTGGAAAAGTGAAGTTGGCTAGTCCCTTCCCCACCACCCACTCCTCCTCTAGACCCAATTTCAAACATGAAAATCCCATCTGTCCTTCAGAGTCCAAGTCGGATTCCACCCCATCTCTCCCTTCCTCCCTCCCTCTCTCTCTCTTTCTCTCTCTCTCTCACACACACATACACATTCCCAGTGACAGTGAATCTCTCGCTCCTGTAATCTCCCATCAAACACTGCAACTGTACCTCAATCACAGTGCTTGCCCAAGTCCATCTGGATTGGGGAGCCAACTTATTCATTCACTCATTCATTCACGCAACAAATATTTATTGAGCACATACTATGTGCTATGTTCTGAAGGTATCATATTGACCAAAATAGACATAAACCCTACCCTCATAGAGACAACAGTCTAGTTGCTCCTATATGAGTCTGTCCACTCTCCCCTCCAATGAATTGGAGGTTTCTGAAAATAGGGACCTATGTCTTTTTCATCTCTGATCCCCAGGGCTTCCTCCAACCCCTGGCACATGTTAGGAGCATAATACATGCTTCCTGAATAGATGATCAAATCAATCAGTCAATCAATACTAAGTACCAGACTGTTTCTCTCTGACTTAAAACCCTCAAGTAACACCCCGCCCCCCGCCAAGTGTCTACATCAGGACTGGCAAACTATAGACCATGGGCCAAATCTGGCCCATCACCTGTTTTGGGAAATAAAGTTTTATTGGAACACAGCCACACCCATTTTTTAATATACCGTCAATGACTTCTCTCATACTACAATAGCAACAATGAGTAACAGAGACAGACACGGTACGACCCATAAAGCCAAAAATACTTACTATCTGGTCCTTTACAAAAAAAGATTTGCTGACCCCTGGTATACAGGATAAAACCCCAACTTCTAAGAGTGGCCTCAGGGCCCTGTCCAGCACATATCTCTCCACGCCTTCAGTGTTCTGGCCACACAAAACTGCCCACAGTTCCTTGACAGACCCAGCCCGCTAGGGCCTCAGGGACTCTCCACCTGCTCTTTGCTCTGTTCAAAATAGTCTTATCTCCAAATCTTTCCACCCAGCTCACTCGAAGACTTCACAGAGAATCTGCTCAAGCATCTCCTCTGGATTGTCTGCTTCTTCTTCCTCCCCTCTTCCACCCCAATTCAGGGGTTCCCTCATGCTCCCAACACATCTATATTTCTCCTTATTATGGCTGTTATCACTCTGTACTGAAATTCTGTCTCTTCTAGCTTTCCTCCTGAACTGGTTCAAGTTTCTTGCAGGCAATGACTTGTCAAGGATGCAGTTGTTCTGGTGATGTCTTATTCATTGCTGTCTTCCAGTGGCTAACCCAGGACCCACACAGGCTAAGTTCTCAGTGAATGAATTGAATAGAACCGGGTGGTCCTCCATCGCTTCTCTCATTCCCCCCATGCTCCCCTCCCCGAGTGCCCAGCCTCCTGCTGACTAACAGACAACAGAAGCACAGAGCTCAAAGAGAAAATTTCAGTTATGGAAACTGGAGACGATCCGGATCTGGTACCTGTGCATGGGAGCGGAGAGCAGTGGGGAGCCTACGTGTGGTTGTAACACAGTAGAGCCCAGGAATGGGCAAGCGCAGAAACCCTGAAATCATGCTCCAACCGCCTGCCTCGACCCTTTGCCAGAATCAGCTGGGGGCGCTTGCCATTGCAGCTCAGAGCTAGAGGTGCCTCCAGGTCCTGGCTGAAGGCTGGGAGGGCACACTGGCTGGCACAGGGGGCCACTGAGGTTGCGTTAGTGCTGTCTGCCTCCAGTGTGGCTTCATCTGGAAAGCAAGGCTATGGAGTGTGGCAGCAGAAATGGGAGGGTGCCCAGTGGGCCCGAATGTGGGACACTGTGGAGGGAAAGGGCAGATGGGGAGAAGACCAACAACTCATCTGGGAGCACCAGCTCAGCCCATGGTTCGCTGTTACCATAACACCACAATATCAGCTACCTCTTACAGGTACAGAGCCACCTCCTCATCACTCACCAGCTGCCCATTTCCTCCACACTCCCACCCCTGCCCCTGCTCACCACACCACAATCCTGACCTTCACGGTTTCAAAAAGCAGGAGCAAGATGGACGCCAGGCAAATGAGAGGGAATAACTTCGGAGGGCTGCAAGAAATGGAGGCCACCTGTTAGACTAACCTGCAGTCACCTGAGATTGGCGTAAGGGCAACCACGCTCTGACTTAAGTCCCCAAGAGCTAAGAGCCCAGAAGGTATCTGTCTGATAAACTATCTGGTGCTGACTCCCCTTGGATTCCTTCCTTCCTATGGTTCAAATTTTGTTGCTGCCCAGAGTTAGGGGCTTTCAATTTGGATATGGACTTCTGTTTTGGATCCAAATAGGCTTTGGTTGAGAATACTACATGCACATGGTCCGGTATCAGGACTGCCCTCTGGGGAGCAGTGGCCTTTGAGGGATCCTGGAATAAATGGGAATGA
>NW_027687179.1:0-365 GCF_054177405.1 Leptonychotes weddellii | reverse complement strand
TTAAAAAAATAAAAATAAATAAAAAAGGAAAAATTTGCCAAGGGGAAAAATAATTAAGAGTAAAAGGAGTAAAAGGAGACAAATTGTAGGTGAACAAGAAAGCCTTCCAAGTACCTGTGTGAGTGGACATCGTAGGCGAATGTGAAAACGGGGCTTTAAAGGTCATGTGCCCAGCTCTCTCTGAATGCTTCACAAGTGGACCTTAGACAGAAGCCAAGTGTTTGATTAAAATGGAGATTCTAAGAAGACATCCAGGAATGCTGATGTCTTTCTGACGGGGGACCCAGGAGGAGAGAACAGGGCCATGCACTGTGAAAAGTGTACTTAGTTCTTAACATTGACTCCTCAATATGTGGTGACTTTTC
>NW_027687178.1:0-365 GCF_054177405.1 Leptonychotes weddellii | reverse complement strand
GCACACGCACACACACATCTGTACTTTACACTTACACACACACACATAAATCTATGAGTCCTCACTGGGTACCAACTTGAATCAGTATTACTGCTTTACAAAGGCTGATGCCCAAAGTTTTGAGGGGTTTCAGGAGGGGCTCACTGCTTAGGAAGCCATGTGCCAGGATGGTACCCCATGATGGTTGCTTTGAAGTGTAATGTCCCCTAGGAGGCTTATTGCCATCACCGGGTGGGTAATCCAACCAATCTTGCTAAGTGTTTCCATGCTTATAGCACAGACCTGAGGAAATAAAAAAGACTCTAGGAGTTATAGTCAGAAAATAGCTCTTGTTCTCCTAGGAATCTCATCCAAAGAAATAACTA
>NW_027687177.1:0-365 GCF_054177405.1 Leptonychotes weddellii | reverse complement strand
CCAGCTCACCTTTCAAAGATGGAAGACAGATCTGTGTGAGGCTCACGGCTACAGAGGAGAGTGGGGAGGTGAACCCAAGGCTGGGCTGCTAAAGGGCCCCCCTGCAGGCAAAGATGAGCAGGGGCGGCCCGCGGGACACAGAGGTGTCCCTCAGGAGAGCTGACCCAGGCCCAATGTCCCCCGACACTGAGGGAGAGGCGCCAAAACAGGACTCCCTGCCCCCCCTCCCAAGCCCTCCAGCTCCCCAGCACCCACAGCCCGTCCTAGTTACACAGAGAGCCCCGGGCATTTCCTGATGTACCCCTTATTTCACTCTTCCGCCTGTTTCCTTGTCTGTAAGATTGGGTAACAGTAGCTGACATTCA
>NW_027687176.1:0-365 GCF_054177405.1 Leptonychotes weddellii | reverse complement strand
CCTAACTAGGAAGACATTCTTTCTAGCAAATGGGGCAGAATTCAGTTTCTCTTATTCCTTCTTCAAATGCAGAACAGAAGCGGGGCACAACATGATGTATGAGAAAAAAAATTCCAACTTGACCAGGACAGAGATAATTCAAGGCTTCCAACTTTCCAACATATACTCATGAGGAACTAATAGAAAGCCTACTGCTTTTCGAAAAGTCGTTTATCAATTGTTATAGATAAGTATGTTTAAGCTAGTTGTGTATTAAAACAAACGTAGTTCTCATTCTATAATATGGGTTTGGGTCTTATTAAAAATGCCTTTTTATTTCATTTACTAATAATTTAGTAAATTAGTTCAAAAGTTAGTTTAAAAAA
>NW_027687175.1:0-365 GCF_054177405.1 Leptonychotes weddellii | reverse complement strand
ACTTTGGGTTTCATTCATTCTTCTTTTTCTAGTTCCTTTAGGTATAAAGTTAGATAGTTTATTTGAGATTTTTCTTGTTTCTTGAGGTAGGTTTCTATTACTATGAACCTCCCTCTTATAACCTCTTTTGCTGCATCATACAGATTTTGGTATTTCTATTTTCATTTGTCTCTAATTTTCTTTTTAAATTTCTCCTTTGATTTCTTTGATAACCCATTGGTTGGTCAGTATCATGTATAATCTCCACATTGCTATGGTTTTTTCCAGTTTTTTTCTCATAATTGATTTCCAGTTTCATACCATTGTGGTTAGAAAAGTTACTTCATGTGATTTCAGTCCTTTTTTATTTTATTTTATTATTTTTT
>NW_027687174.1:0-365 GCF_054177405.1 Leptonychotes weddellii | reverse complement strand
CTCGTGCACTGTTGGTGGGGAAATAAATTCATGCAGCCATTATGAAAACCAGTATGGAGGTTCCCTCAAAAAATTAAAAAGAATGACCACATGATCTACCAATTTTACTTCTGGGAAAGAAGAAAACAACACTAACTCAAAAAAATATATACATCCCTATGTTCATTGCAGCATTATTTACATTATCCAAATATGGAAACAACCTAAAAGTTCATTCACAGATGAATGGACAAAGAAAATGTAGTATATATTTACAATGGAATATTATTCGGCCATTAAAAAGAAGGAAATCTCAGGGTGCCTGGGTGGCTCAGTCATTAGGCGTCTGCCTTTGGCTCGGGTCATGGTCCCAGGGTCCTGGGATC
>NW_027687173.1:0-365 GCF_054177405.1 Leptonychotes weddellii | reverse complement strand
GTGTATGAACTATATTCCAAAAAGCAAGAAAACACAGTTTCTATCACAACCCTAACAGTTGTCTGAATATTACAGGAACATGGTCACTGATTTGAAATGTCAAATGGCATAACAAGAAACAAATTTCTCAAGAATATTCAACTTGGGGCCATTGGTGTTAAGTGGTCTAAGAAGATTTACATTCTTCCAGAAATACAAAATAAGATTTGTCCAGAAATGTTTGAGACACTTCTTCACATAAGTTGTAAAGGCTCAAATTCTACAGATTCCAGTATTATCAGTCTATTGAACAAATAGGGAAAGCAACCGTACTAAGAATATTTGAATTGATAGAATACAAGTTACTCTCTACTTCCACCAAATAT
>NW_027687172.1:0-365 GCF_054177405.1 Leptonychotes weddellii | reverse complement strand
ATAAAAATATCCAACCCTCCACCAGAGTATTCATGCTTGGAGATCCAGCCAAGGGAAGGAGAGAGACCATGGAGCAAGACCCCAATGTGCAGAGTGGGAGCTGGAGAAAATGACCCAGGTAGCAGTGGCACCTTCTCGTTGCCCTCTGTTCTCTTCCGTCTAGACAACACATTCCCAGCAGAGACCTTGACAATCATGTTTCCCAGCAAATCAGAAGCAGTCAGCACAATGCACGGGACAGAGCAGGAACTCAAGAAATATTTCTGAGTAAACAAGAATGATAGAGCAAATGGATGAATGCGTGAGTATCTGCCTGCCCAGGAAGCAGCTGCAGGAGAGAAAGGGCTGAGAACCCCTCACCCCCA
>NW_027687171.1:0-365 GCF_054177405.1 Leptonychotes weddellii | reverse complement strand
ATTCATTGGACCTGTATACTTACCATTTGTAACTATTTGTATATTTTTGAAGGTGTATTATATGTCAATTAAGAAAATTTTTTAAAAAGCCAAGAAGATGTGGTCCATATATACAATGGAATATTACTCAGCCACCAGAAAGGATGAATACCCAACTTTTGCATCAACATGGATGGGTTGGAGGAGATTATGCTAAGTGAAATAAGTCAAGCAGAGAAAGTCAATTATCATATGGTTTCACTTATTTGTGGAACGTAAGGAATAGCATGGAGGACATTAGGAGAAGGAAGGGAAAAATGAAGGGGGGAAATTGGAGGGGGAGACAAACCATGAGAGACTGTGGACTCTGAGAAACAATCTGAGGG
>NW_027687170.1:0-365 GCF_054177405.1 Leptonychotes weddellii | reverse complement strand
CGTGGGCTAATTGAACTCAGTAAAACAAACAAACAAACAAACAAAAAGATTGAGGTCATACCATGCATATTTTCAAATCACAATGTTTAAAAACTTGAAGTCACCCACAACAAAACATTTGGAATGACCACAAATATATATAAATATATATAAAATGTTTGTTGGTGCATACTTCACTGATATTTTCTCAGAGCCATAGAGACCCTTGCCCAGCATCAGGAGAATGTGATGACTCATAAGGGCAGTAGTTACTGTAAGCCAGGTTGCACATCACAATCACATGGGGGTTGTTTCTGATAAATTACTCATTCAGGAATGATAATTTTAAATAGTCTATTTAACCTAATACTCAAATTCATACCACG
>NW_027687169.1:0-7087 GCF_054177405.1 Leptonychotes weddellii | reverse complement strand
GACAGCGCTCAACACTGGAGGCGGGAACAGCTCTGGGGAGAAGCAGGCCCAGGCTCAGGGGCGACTCCTGAACCCTGAGTCCCCAGAGGCGGAGGTCTAAGCTAGGGCACATCCCAGGCCACAGCCCTGTGCCCCATGACAGACACCGTCATTGTCCCCCAGGACCCACCTCTCATCCCATGACTACACCCTAGCCCCTCTGGAATCCTGAGCCAGAGCCAGAGGGCCTTATGGGGCATCTGGTCCCCAGAAGGGAAGGGTCTGGCCCAGGGTCTCTGGGACTGAGTGGCCGGGCTGGTTCAGGGTACTTCCGAGGCCCAGGGCATCCCCCTCCTTCCCCGGGCTCCAGACGTACCCCACGGGGGCAGGGCACTTGGACAGCATGGTGGACATCTCAGGGCTCTGTGGTCGGCCCGGCATCAAGGGCAGCGAGAGGGAGGGCTGCTGACCTCTAGAGACCAGATCCCTGAGCAGCACCTTAGTCCCCACCACCCCCCAACACCCCAAAACTGGTGACTCACCTTGGACTTGAACCGTGGTCATCTCTGACCTTTGTGCGCCCAGGTCCGGGATGAAGGTCACCTTCCCAGTCCCAGGCCACCTCTCCTGCCTCCAGATCTGGGACATTCCACGGCACTGATGGGCACGAAGCCTGAGCCCTGTAGGGTGGAGCCAGCCCTCTGACCAATCTAGAGTCAAGGGCTATGCAGACCTCAGCCAGACAGTGGCCCCTCAGACAGATATTTCCAAACAGCCAGGGTGGTCAGCATGGATGCGAACACTGGCAAACACATAGGAACAGCGGAAATGTGAAATTCAGGATGCGCGCAGCTTTCCATCACGGCAGACAGAGTGGTTACATGTGGGAACAGTGGGCACAGGAGGATAAGTGAGCCCCTGACTTCATCTTCCCGCGCAGATCCGGACAGTGCCCCCCACTCCTGGTCGTAGTTCCCGATAAGCGTCCCAGGAAGCTTCCCGCACGGCATCTGGCCACACTGGCTTCAGGGGCTCGGCGGAGCAGCCCCAGGGCCTACCCCTCCCCACAGTCTGTGCGCCCGACCTCAGGAGGCACACGGAAAGGAAGCCGATGACAGCCACCTTGTCGCCTAAGAAGCCCAAGCAGGACAAGCCCCGGGGCCAGGGTGGGCACTTAGCAAAGGAGAGCTGACTCTCCTTCAGCTTTGCAGGAAAAGCAGATCTCCACGCAGCACACCAGGTCTGATGAGGTGGGTCTCGGCGGGGGGAAAGGACTCCAAATCCCTCGGGAGCCCAGCTCCAACCTGGAGTCACGGGGCTGACAGACGCTAGGATGGCACTCAGACGGACCAGGAGCTCAGAAGGGAGGCAGCTAAAGATGCCTAAATCATGTCTCATAAGACAGCTTCCTGGTACTCTTATTTTTTCCTCAAGTTTCTCTTTTGCTTACCCCAGTCTTTAGTAGATGCTTGTCCGAAGGGGTCAGCCATGTGTTGGAGGGGAAGAACGGTCCCCCAGAGCCCAGCACGGGAGACATCGGCGGTGAACCACGGAGAGCCTCCGAGAGAAGGCGAGCCTCAGGGACGGAGAGAATGTGGGGTCTCTGGGGTCCAGCTGCCTCCCCGAACCCCACCAGTTGGGTTCCAGGCCCAACTTGGCTAAGTCCTGAATTCTGTTACTATCTAAGAAGGCAACGCTTCCTTGCAAAAACACAGACTGAGCGGTAACTGGCCCTCTCCTCTTGCAGGAAGAGGGCTTCACCCACTCCATCTTCTCCCCAAACTGCTCCCAGAAAATACTTCATTTGACTGTGAAAATACAGGCGGCTTTGGGTTTTGAGGTGTAGGGGATTCATTTGTGCTTATTTACCACGAGGCGCCCCCTGAGTCCCAGATGTAAATACACGGGTCCCCTGAAGCTGCAGCTTTCTGTCCCTTGAACTTGTGGCTGGCCGTGTTCAGTTCTCCTTGTCCGTGCCTCGCTGGGCACGGCTGCCAGAAGGAAACCTTGCAGAAGTGGGGTGGGGGGGGTCGCAGGGGTTACAGAGCAGGGAGAGCAGAGGCTGCAGGCTGGGGTCCTCCCAGTTGTTTCGGAGAAACTCCTCCAATCACATGTCTCTGCGGTCCACCACCGCCCCCCCGCCCCCCCCAGCCCACACACACACGAAATTCCACTGATCTCCTGGTCACTACTTTCCCCAAGTTTTTCTTTTAACATGCAAACAGTGCTAGGAAGATAAGAGGAAACCACAACATATCTCTGCTTAGAAACTGTTCTCATATGTTTGTAAATGTGCAGAAAAATGTAAATCTCCCTGAGCGAGCAGGCTTAGATGAAGCCATGAGCTCATTTAGGCAAATGTGCTTAAGCATTTAAAGCAAAGGGCTTTAAATCAATCTAAGCTTCAAAGGGCAGGAGTTAAGAGTCAAAGGACGGTCGCCAAAAAAATACCTTCTTGACTGGAAGAGCCCCTCGTGGGCCTCTTTGCCATGAATGACCCAGAGAAAATAACATCTTCTTCTACTTCAGTTCAACTCAACAAAGATCTCTTTAAAGCTACCAC
Organism: Leptonychotes weddellii; assembly: GCF_054177405.1. Lineage (NCBI taxonomy): Eukaryota > Metazoa > Chordata > Mammalia > Carnivora > Phocidae > Leptonychotes > Leptonychotes weddellii. The sequence goes on along the minus strand of NW_027687169.1, from coordinate 4,545 downwards.
AAGTAAGGCACTGTGCTGGCTGGAAATGGGGACAAAATGGCATACGGCGGCCCCATTCCCAGGCAGTCTGGCCACGCAAGACCAAACACACAGACACACAAAGCCGAGGGCTGGAGGAGCAGGAGCGGGAGAGCTGAAAGCAGGGAGGCAGCCCACCCAGTCGGAGGGCTCAGCCGGCGTCCGGAAGGGATTTGGAGACAGCCCGAAGTGGGATACACTGTGTGGTAAGGCACCAGCAGGAACAGGGCACAGAGATGGGAAGTCACAGGACGCTTCAGGAAACATCAGATGGTCGGGTCCGGATGGAGCATGGGGCAGGAGCGGGGAGTTAGGGGAATGTAAGGGTGGGGGCAAAGACTGGGACCCTCAGAGCAAGACCAAGGTCAAGGGGCTTGGGGCCAATCAGCAGCATGTCTGTCGTTCCTTCCTGTTTCTTCTGCTGAGAACTCCTCCCTAACTGCCTGCAAGAAGGGGGATTCCAGGCGCACTCGCAGGAAGGGCCATGTAATCCCTTCTTCCTGGGACATTGCTCTCCGTTCCCCAGCACCCGTCCCACGCAAGACACACACACAGAAGAACACTGACGGTGCGGCTCCCATACTACCGTCTTGCTCAGGCACCAGGCACCCCGGCCAGGCTCCTCTTAGTGACGCATCCTGCCGCTCAGCACCCGCCTCGGGGCACTCACAGGTCTGTGATTCTTCGTCCCCTGCGTGGAGTCCGGCACATATGGCAGGTGGGTATTTGAGGAACCACAGCCTGAAGCATCATAGGTGTGAGTGTGTGCTGGGGGTCAGAGGTGGACAGGGAGGTTTCCCTTTCTAGAGAAGGAGTCCCCGAGTTACCCCAAGAAAAGCAAGAGATCAGATCCCCCCAAGGAGATGTTTCCTGGCCACCTTTTTCTTTTTTTTTTTTGCATGAGTTAAATCAAGTCCGTTTCTATTACTTGCTACTAAAGGACTTTAATGAATTCATTTGAAAGATCTTTGTTAGAAAGGAAACGACCTGCTCGAGAGGTCAAGCTTCGGTTGCAAGTCAGTGTTGGCGAGAACACAGCAGACAGGGTGGTGGCAGGGCAGGGCTGGGGGGCAGGTTGGATGACGTTTGAGGTCCCTTCTAGGAGCACAGAGGTGCCTCTTCTGGTCCATGATGCTGACCAGTCTCCTCCCTCTTGTACCCCCAAAATGAGGAGCAAAAAGCAGGAATAAGGACTCCTCACAAATCTCCAGTTCCCTTGGAGGAGGGACGCATGTAAACCCCGACAAAGTCACTCACAGCAGCAAGCCACCAGGGCCACGGGAGGGACCGGAGTGGCCATACTTCCCCCAGCAGCAGCCGGTGCTTCAGATCTGGTGGAACAAAATCCCCCTGCTGTGATTATGAAAACAGAGGCCCTGTCCCTCCGTCCCTCCGGGCAGGCTGCATAATGTCCCCTCAAGGTGTCCACGCCCTAATCCCAGAACCTATCACTGCTGCAGTATATGACAAAAAGAGACTTTGCAGATGTGATTAAAATAAGGATCTTGCAAAGGGGAGATGATCCTGGATGATCTGTAAAGGCCTGATGTCACCACAGGGTCCTGAGAAAAGGGACTCCAGAGAGGTCGCCATCAAAGGAGGCCAGCATCAGAAGATACTATGCCATGGTCTCTTTAAAGACAGAAGAAGGGTCTGCAAACCGAAGCTACACCTGCACTCCTTAGTAGACGGCAACCGCCTCGAAGCATCGCTACCCCGGAGTCAATGAGGACTAAGTGATTAATGCCCATCATGGTAGCCGTTCAATAAATGCTCATTGTTATAATTATCCGTGGGTCTGCTAGAGCTGCACCACCCACGACAATGGGGCCACAAGCCACACGGACCCACTGAGCACTTGAAACCTGGCTCGTCTGAATTGAGGGAGGCCGCAAGTAAAATATACCCAAATGTCAAATGCTCAGTACCAAGAAAAACAGAACGTAAAATGGCTCAATAATTCCTATATTGAGTACACATCGAAATGATCATATTTTGGATGTATTGGGTAAGTAAAAAAATTATTAACACTAATTTCACCTGTTTCCTGTCACCTTGGCATTACTCTTATGGCAAAGTAGCCGTTAGAACATGTAGGTTTCTGTCCGTGGCTCCCACTGTATTTCCACTAGGCAGTGTCCTCGGAGTCTCGGGCCCCTGCTGGCCACAGTACAGAGGCAAGCCGGGCGCATTCAGGGAAAGTGACCCCCCCCACCCAGGGCTCACCTGCTCCTTCTTTTCGGTAAGTCCATGATGCTGACCACCGGACGTTCTGGGAGCACCCTTGGTTCGTGACTGCCAAGTACAGTGAGACCAGGAGAGTAAGTCCAGGTGGCCTCAGACCCAGTGTGGGATCGGCCCCCGGGGCAGTGGCAATGGGTAACCGCCACCGTGTCTTTGAGACACCCAGTGAGCGGGGAGCACCAGCCTCACGTGGGGTTCAGCTGGCGCCTGGACCCCCCGCGCCGGACTGTTCTTTTAATCCCGGCCGTCTGCTCCAAGATGTTTACCCCCCAGCCTGCCCCAGAGCTGAAAGTACACCGTTTGGGCGATGCTTGTAAAGAGGACGTTGAACCCCGTCTGGGTGCGGAGCATGGGTCCTACAACCGGTAAGTCTCCGGAACCCGCGGCCTCCGCTCGCTTTCCTGGCTTCTCCGGCCCCCAGAGCGGCCTGAGGCCAGAAGCTCCCAGCCCCCGTGTCCCTTCTGTCCCTGAAGACACGCGCGCAGCCCCGCACTTGCGGCCTCACTTCCACTCACGACAGGGCGCTGCCCACGGAGGACAGAGCCGGGCAAATGGGCCCCACTCGGCTCTTGGTGACCAGTCCCAGCTGCGGCACTGAGGTGGGCGGCCGCCACTGCCCAGACTGCTGGGGGGGCTCACCACCCCGGGCCCGAAGGCGGCTTCTGGTCTGGGGGATGCACACTTCACCCCCTGCTCCTACCGCGGGACACCCCTCACAATCCCCATGAAAGTCTGTGTTTCTAAGAAACAGAGAATTAGCACAGATCCAGCAATTCTCCTTCTGGGTCTAGACCCCAAAGAACCGAAAGCAGCGACTCCAAGCAGATATGAGTGCGCCCACCTTCCGGGTATACGCACAGCAGCGTTATTCACTGGGAGCTACCCGCGTGTCCATGGGCAGGTGAACAGAATGGGGTCCATCCACGTGGTGGAACAGTCTCCAGCCTTAAAAAGGGAGGACGTTCGGACACCTGCTGCAACACGGATGAGCCCCGAGGACATTGTGCTCCGTGAAACAAGCCAGACGCAAAATGACGGCTACTGTAGGACCCACTAGATGAGGTCCGAAGAGGAGTCCAACGCCTAGGACAGAAAGCAGATTCGAGGTTGGGGGGGCACTTCCTGTTTAATGGTGCAGAGCTTTAGTTTGGGATGATGAGGAAGTGCTGGAGGGTCCTGGTGGAGGGGGTCACGCATCAGTGTGAACGTACCTCATGCCACTGAGCTGGACGCTTCTAAAAATGGTTAAAATGGTAAACTTTATGTTATGGATATTTTGCCACAATTTAAAACAAAAAGTGCCTCCAGCTTAGAAAAAGAAAAATCTGAGTTTCTAGATCTCTAACCAGAGCCAGGTTGTGACCAAACAGACCTCTCAATCTACCAGTCTGGAAAACTCCTCGTGCACCCCTCCCTTTCTGGAGTAGGGGAGCCCCCATGGGGGACCCCCGGGCCTCTCTCGGCCGCTCCAGGCACTCCTCCTGCTGGGCTTCCCTCACACGCTTCTTGGCCTGCCCTTGGGCCTCAGGAGTGCACGTGCGACCGCACAGCGGGGCCCGCACGGGGGGCAGGGGGGCGCAGGGGGTAAGCCCGGCTCCTGAGACGCTGGCAAACACCGTGGGCCTCACACCTGACAGCAGAGCCTGGTCGTGATAAAGCCGAGATCCGTCTCTCCTTCTTCTAACCACGGATGTTCCCATGGCTGGCTCCGAAGTCAAGCCCACGGCAGAGAGGTATTTTCCAATGACCACCTAAAATCCCAGCGCTGCCCATATTGGACCAGAAGGCCACTTGCAGAGTTTCCTGCCGGCCGAGGTTTGGGCAGGCTTACCTAGGGAAGGTGCACGCTGGTTAGGAAGGTATTGTCTCCAGGTTCCAAGCGTGCCCTTTCCTGCTTGCTTTGTGGTGCTGGGTGCACGGCTCTGCAAATTAGGTTTCCCCTCTGCCCGCTTGAGACTGTTGGGTTCTGCCCACAAGGACGCTGGACAGGGGCGGGAAGGCAGAAGGAGGGAGCACGGTTCTTCCCCAGGCTTGCTCCTCCTGGCAGGTAGGCCCAGCAATGGCAGCAGTGGCCCTTCAAGCTCACCACCTGGTAAGCCTGACCTCAGCCCTCCCGTGCGTGCACCCGTTGCGCTTGTTACCTCGCTACCCACCGTTGGTCTGCGTTTTTAGTCCTCCAATAACTATTTAACCCATTTCTTACATTAAATATTTTCTGCCAAAGACATGTATCATATGATCTCACTGATATGAGGAATTCTTAATCGCAGGAAACAAACTGAG
>NW_027687168.1:0-365 GCF_054177405.1 Leptonychotes weddellii | reverse complement strand
ATTTGACAGAGAGAGACACAGCGAGAGAGGGAACACAAGCAGGGGGAGTGGGAGAGGGAGAAGCAGGCTCCCAAGGAGCAGAGAGCCTGATGCGGGGTTCGATCCCAGGACCCTGGGATCATGACCTGAGCCGAAGGCAGACGCTTAATGACTGAGCCACCCAGGAACCCCGCTTTTCCCCCTCGTTACAAAAAGAAGTAATATATCATTATTGTAGAAAATATGAAAATACAGATAAGCACTAAATAGATAATAAAATTCACTGTGATGCCAGGACTCAAGATTATGCCCTGTTTAAAGACTGGTGTACATAAACATACATTATATTTCACAAAATTGGAAAAGTTGTAGATATCATTTTAAAG
>NW_027687167.1:0-365 GCF_054177405.1 Leptonychotes weddellii | reverse complement strand
GGCATCAGGCTGGATCTGGCCTGTGGGCTGTAGTTTGTCAACCCCAGCTATGTAGTATTTCACTGCAGCATGAGATTTTCAGCAATCATGGGAAAATATTCACCTCACCACCCCAGTTTTCTCCCCTCTTACCAGGCAGGTAGAGTACTTTGGCTTTCTCCTGGATGGAGGAGCTCAGAACAGAGTTTTTTCGGCAAAAAGACATTGGCTAGCTATGGGTCACCAATGACTTTTAGACTCCAAATCTCCAGAGTACCTTGGTGTTGACATTGGTCTACATTGACCTTTCTCTGCCTATTTCCTTAAAGGGATATTTAGAGAAATGGAAAATACCCAGTCAAGAAGTAAGAACATTTTTTTTTTTT
>NW_027687166.1:0-365 GCF_054177405.1 Leptonychotes weddellii | reverse complement strand
GCCATATTGGATAGCTCAGCTGCTGTGGTCTCTCAGAGCGGAATCTGCACACGCGTGTTCACGGCAGCATTACTCACGAGGTAAGAAAACCACCTAAATGGTCGATGGATGAGTGGAGAAATAAGGTGTGACGTATAGGAATATATATATACATGGAAGTTATTCATCCCTAAAAAAGGAAGGAAATCCTGTGACAACATGGATGAATCCAGAGGACATTACAGTCAGTGAAATAAGCCAGACACAGAAAGACAAATACCGTGTGATCTCATTTACATGCGGAATGTGAATCAGCCGAACGCACAGAAGCAGAAATGGTTATTAACCACACGGTGGTTGCTGGGGGGTGGAGGCTGGAGGAAATG
>NW_027687165.1:0-365 GCF_054177405.1 Leptonychotes weddellii | reverse complement strand
GCCTGGGTGGCTCAGTCGTTAAGCGTCTGCCTTCGGCTCAGGTCATGATCCCAGGGTCCTGGGATCGAGTCCCACATCGGGCTCCCTGCTCGGCAGGAAGCCTGCTTCTCGCTCTCCCACTCCCCCTGCTTGTGTTCCTGCTCTCGCTATCTCTCTCTCTGTCAAATAAATAAATAAAATCTTTAAAAAAAAAACAAAAAAAACAGTGACCTAGATTCTCCCTCAGGCACACGGGATCTTTAGTAGGCCGTATGTAGTGATAGTTAATCCATAGAACCACTGTCAATTCCCCTTTAGCAATCTGGCAGGGTCCCTGCGGTGTGTACGGGCTCTACGGTGCTTTCCGAAATGTACCAGAAAAATTC
>NW_027687164.1:0-365 GCF_054177405.1 Leptonychotes weddellii | reverse complement strand
ATAAAAATATCCAACCCTCCACCAGAGTATTCATGCTTGGAGATCCAGCCAAGGGAAGGAGAGAGACCATGGAGCAAGACCCCAATGTGCAGAGTGGGAGCTGGAGAAAATGACCCAGGTAGCAGTGGCACCTTCTCGTTGCCCTCTGTTCTCTTCCGTCTAGACAACACATTCCCAGCAGAGACCTTGACAATCATGTATCCCAGCAAATCAGAAGCAGTCAGCACAATGCACGGGACAGAGCAGGAACTCAAGAAATATTTCTGAGTAAACAAGAATGATAGAGCAAATGGATGAATGCGTGAGTATCTGCCTGCCCAGGAAGCAGCTGCAGGAGAGAAAGGGCTGAGAACCCCTCACCCCCA
>NW_027687163.1:0-365 GCF_054177405.1 Leptonychotes weddellii | reverse complement strand
AACCTTGCGGTCAGGCAGAGACGCACAGGAGCACATATATAGTATTTCCATCAGGGAAACACAACCAATATCATCTCAAGGGCATAGATAAGAGGAAATTGTAGTAAAATTAGAAAGGTATGGAGTTTTGAGTATTTATTACCTTTGTCTTTAGTACTGGAAATGGAGAGGTAAGGTCTTATTATTGGCAAATAATCTGATTATGTAGAACATTTAATAGGTTTGGGGGGGCCATTTTCCTTCACTTGTGGTTTTCTCACTTGTTCTTTTTACTTTTAGCTGCTCTGGTTCAGAAGGGTTTTTATACAGTGTCTTGGTTTCACATTTTGAGGTTTGCTCAGTTATTTTGTTCTGATTCACTTTGT
>NW_027687162.1:0-365 GCF_054177405.1 Leptonychotes weddellii | reverse complement strand
TCACCCAGCCACCCCATCCCTCCCATCCCCCACCGCTCCAGCAACCCTCAGTTTGTTTCCTGAGATTAAAAATTCCTCATATCAGTGAGGTCACATGATACATGTTTTTCAGCAGAGTTTTTTTTAGAAAGAAGGTCACTTGTGGAGCTTGGTGAGAGGTGCTGTGGCCATGAATCCCTTGGTTTCCAGGGATAAATTATGTCCAGCCAGCATTCAAGATCCAGCCCTTTCTTGAGCTCTGCCTTCCTGCTTGGCACGAGCTAACCAACATGCACGCGCTTCCTCCAGTGTTTGCATTTCAACAGATGCCAAGCTGAGCTTGTAACTCCTACAGAGTGTTTCATCAGTGCTTGTCGATTTGTCCT
>NW_027687161.1:0-365 GCF_054177405.1 Leptonychotes weddellii | reverse complement strand
CCAGGAATAGAACTGTGAGGAAGAAATGGTCAGACCTTCAGTCTATTTCTGTCTCTCAAACTGTGTGACCTAGGGCAAATCAACATCAGAGACTTTCAGTTTCCTCATTCATCAGGAAGATCATACCTACCTGCCATTTATCAGGCTTGTTTTGAGCCTTAAGTGAAGCGAGGGACGTAAGAGCAGTCTATGAGCTTTAAAGTTCCACACAAATAAGACACACTTTGTTTTTTTTGCATTTATAAAAAATTTTATTATGTTATATTAATCACCATACATTAGGGGCGCCTGGGTGGCTCAGTTGGTTAAGCAGCTGCCTTCGGCTCAGGTCATGATCGCAGGGTTCTGTGATCGAGCCCCGCCTT
>NW_027687160.1:0-365 GCF_054177405.1 Leptonychotes weddellii | reverse complement strand
GGTGGGGGGTGAGGGAGGAAGGTGGAGGAAGGTGGTCAAAAGGTACAAACTTTCAGTTATAAGATACATTAAGTACTATAGATGAAGTGTACATCATGAGGACTGTAGTTTACAGTGCTGTATGGTGTATTTGATAGTTAAGAGAGCTGATTCTGAGAGTTCTCGTCACAAGGAAAACATTTTTTTAAATTCTTTGTTGAGGGGCACCTGGGTGGCTCAGTCGGTTAAGCGTCTGCCTTCGGCTCAGGTCATGATCCCAGGGTCCTGGGATCGAGCCCCACATCGGGCTACCTGCTCAGCAGGATGCCTGCTTCTCCCTCTCCCACTCCCCCTGCTTGTGTTCCCTCTCTCGCTGTGTCTCTCTC
>NW_027687159.1:0-365 GCF_054177405.1 Leptonychotes weddellii | reverse complement strand
AAATTTACAGGGACAACCTATAAAAACAACGTCTTCACAAGCAACATGAAGACAATAAATTCATATCTTTCAATAATCACTCTCAATGTGAACAGTCTAAATGCTCCCATAAAACGGCACAGGGCTGCAGATTGGATAAAAAGACAGGATCCATCCATATGCTGTGTACAAGAGACTCATTTTGAACCTAAAGATACATGCAGACTGAAAGTGAAGGGATGGAGATCCATCTTCCATGCCAACAGACCTCAAAGAAAGCTGGGGTAGCAATTCTTACATCAGACAAATTAGATTTTAAGCTAAAGACTGTAGTTAGAGACACAGAAGGACACTATATCATTCTTAAAGGGTTTATCCAACAAGAA
>NW_027687158.1:0-7088 GCF_054177405.1 Leptonychotes weddellii | reverse complement strand
GAAAAAGGAAGGAAGAAAGAAGGAAGAAAGGAAAAGGAAGGAAGGAAGGAAGGAAGGAAGGAAGGAAGGAATGGAGGGAGGGAAAAGGAAAGAAAGAGAAAGAGAGAAAGAAAAATGAAGGAAGGAAGGAATGGAGGGAGGGAAAAGGAAAGAGAGAGAGAGAGAAAGAAAAAGGAAGGAAGAAAGAAGGAAGAAAGGAAAAGGAAGGAAGGAAGAAAGATAATTAAAAAGAAAGGGATGGAGGGAGGGGGAAGGAAAGAAAGAGAGAGAAAGAAAAAGGAAAGAAGGAAGGAAGGAAGGAATGGAGAGAGGGAAAAGGAAAGAGAGAGAGAGAGAAAGAAAAAGGAAGGAAGAAAGAAGGAAGAAAGAAAAAGGAAGGAAGGAAGGAAGGAGGCCAGTCCCGTGTCGGGAGCCCTGCTGGGAGCGCAGGCCCGTGTTGCCTAGGTCCCTTCGGACAGTGCCGATGACAAGAGTTGTGCTGGCAGGAAAACAAACAAACTCCCTGAAAGTGCTTGTTCTGGACAAAAGCTTTGCCCCTTTCCTCATGGAAGAGCCTGTCCTAGGTTTGGGCCTTGAACGCGGGCTCGTCCTTCTTGCTGGGAAGTACTGAACAGAGACCAGTCCGCCCAGGCAGATAAAGGGTCTGTCACAGGCTCTGAACCCCGTGGAGACGGTAACGGGGGACACTTGCCCCCCCTTCGCGGCTGAGCCGCCCGGGTCCCCCCGGCTCTCTGGTGCGGGCTCCTTCTGAGGGCCGTCCACTCTGAAGACTGTCTGGAATGCAGGCAGGCCCCCCAAAACTTCAGAGAGGCCACCGGTGCGGCCCCCTCTGACGGAGACCCAGTGGCCTGCGACTGGCTTCGGGTCAGGGACACGGGGAGGGTGCAGGGCAGCAGAGGGACGAGGCGGGCACTCCTTCCTGTCGGGACGGCTGCTGTCTTGCCCTTCCTTGGGGAGATGTCTGCCCTTGAATGTTATTATCCATCTTAGAATAACATGCGCCCCGTAAAACCTCCTGCCCTTAGCTTTGCGTCAGGGCTACCACCTGGAGAAAGCAGACCTGCCTTTCTCCACACCTTCTGCTGCACACCTTGTAAATTCAGAGTGCTTTGTTCTTGCTGCTGTTAGCTTGGTTTTGTTCTTACGCAATTTTCGGTCTTAGTTTTGCTACTTGTTAGTTTTTAACAGGGATGGAAGAACAATTCATTCTTCTGAAAACGTCGGTATAAAGTTGACCAAACTGTTTTTAAAATATACCCAGTATGCACAAACAATGAGTCATGGAACACTACATCTAAAACTAATGATGTAATGTATGGGGATTAACATAACAATAAAAAAATTTAAAAAAAAAAAAAGAACCTTCAAAGAAAGAGTTCAAAGATCACCAGAAGTATATATTGTGCTTAGGAAAATCAAATTTATAATTCCTAAATAATAAACTCCCTAAAAAATATATATATATATATACCCGGGACTGGCTCTAAGCAGGTGAGATGCGCCGTCCCAGGAATGACTGTCCTGAAGGAAGGAGCTTAGAGTCGCAGATTTCTAGACACAGGAGGCCCCCTCCCCCCCGCCCTCGGGCCCCACGGGGCCTCCCGGAAGCACCAGGTCAGTGGGGGGCTGGAGGCGTGAGGGCAGAGTGTGGGGGAAAGCCTTGACTGTGGTTTTCAGGGGGAAGAATGAGCAGGCAAGAGGAACAGGCCGAGCCCACGAGGGACTGGCAAGTTTGCATAATTTCGGTGGCTCTGGGTGTCAGGGCTGCCCCTGGTTGTCTGAGGCCTGGGACCGGAGCAATGAGCGTGGGGGGTTTTAGAGCCACATAGAGCAGGTGGCTGGGTGGGTGGGGCTGTGGTCTGCTCCCCTGGGAGTCAGCGAGGCCCTGACGTACCAAGGCATCACGAAACATAGAAAGTAAAACACAGGATCAAGACACAAACATAACACACAATGATTTAAATGGAGATTTATTTTCTCACTTGAGAACACATTCTATTTTAGCGCAGTATCTCTGCCCCTTTTGGAATGTGTCAAGGTTAACAGAAATGGTCGTGTTTACGTATTTACTTCAATTAATATTCTTTGAGCACATACTTGAATAAAATGTTTATGAAACCTGCTTTAGAACAGAAGCGTTGTATGCACGGGAAGCATTGTTTTCCACCGTAGAGCAACCACCCCGAGGCCAACCTCTCCTGTCTTGGTGTCTGTAAACACAAGCACAAACCGCTTTATTTTCTTTCAGTTAATTGTGTACTAACAAGAATTTGCTCCTAGAAGGCTGGAAGTCAGAACTAATTGACTTTCATGGGCAATACTTGTTGGTAGAAATGAGCAGAAGGCCTCCTTGCAGGTGCGCCAAAATAAACCAACCCCGTTTGCCCCTGTGATCCAGAGACGCAGCCCCCACCTGCAGACGGGCGTGGGGGGAGCGGCACGTCAGCTTTGGGGGGGTGCAGCTGGTGAGGGAGCCCCTCAGGTCAGACCCTCACCTGGGCTGACTGGCAGGCTCTCTGCAGCAAGCTGTTTGCCCGCCAGCCAGGCGCTAGGCTGGAGTCGCTTCGCCGGCCTCCCAAGGGCGTGAGGACGGGCATCCTACAGACGTCCTGTTCCACCCTCTTCACGTTCAGTGACTCAGGCCTGGTTTGTCATGCGCCGTGCCTGCCAGATCATAGGACAGTCAGAGGAGGCTCTGCCTCGGTCCAGTGAGTGGTCAGCATCCTGAGGAGCCAGCAGGAGGTCGGCTGGTACCTGGGGCCCCGCTCCCTCACCTTGGCCTTGATTTAGTTCCTTTCAAGGAGGGGGCGGAAAACAGGAGTCGGAGGTGTGCTTCCTGACGGCTGCTGGTGGTTTCTGGCCAGTTGTCCCTCCTGCCTCTCCATCTGAACTCTGTGCAGTTGCCCAGGAGCGAGATTGGAAAGAAAACTCTGAGGTAAGTTCTCCTTGTCGGGCAAGTTCACAAACCAGCCCCCTTGGTGGGTTACTTTCTGGATTTGCCGACCTCGTAACATTCTACCCGCCCCCCCTTTTTTTTTAAGATTTAATTTATTTATTAGAGAGAGAGAGACACAGCAAGAGAGGGAACACAAGCAGGGGGAGTGGGAGAGGGAGAAGCAGGCTTCCCGCGGAGCAGGGAGCCCGATGCGGGACTCGATCCCAGGACCCCGGGATCATGACCTGAGCCGAAGGCAGAGGCTTAATGACTGAGCCACCCAGGCGCCCCTCTACCCGCCTTTTAAACACACTGAATGTCTATTTTCTTTCATATGCCTCTATATTTGATTTCTTTTTTTTTTTTTTGTAAGATTTATTTATTTATTTGAAAGAGAGCGAGCAGGAGCACGGGCGGGGCAGAGGCCCAGAGAGAATCTCCAGCAGGCTCCACATGGAGTGCGGAGCTGACGCAGGGCTCGATCTCACAACCCTGCGATCATGACTTGAGCTGAAATCAAGAGTCGGACTATGCTCAACCGACTGCGCCACTTGGGCGTCCCCTGTATTTGATTTCTATATAGCATTACGCTTGGTGTTGGGGGGAGAGAGGGCAAGTTCTGAGCCTGTAAGTTTGTTCCTAAACTAGTATCTGAGGTTAAAAAAAATCCAAGGGCTTCTATCTCTCTGCAGAGAGGAGTTAAACATTTCTCAAAGCTCACTACATCCTTCAGGTCACTGAGTACCTTCTGGGGCCAGTCCAGGGGAGGGAACTGGCCTGACCGGCTTGGGGGGGCGGGGAGGCAGCCTCTCTGCCGTGTGACTGAGCTTGTAATTGGAGGTGGTTCCTTCAGCTGCACCGGGGTCTCTGAGTCTCCACACTACTGCACTCCCGTGTTCCGGAGCAGCATCTCCAGCCCCCACACCCTGTGCCTGAAGCCCCGCACCCCCACCCCACCCGCTGTGAAACCCAAAGGTGTCCACCTTGCCAGATGTCCCCCCAGGAGGGGTGGGCTGGGCCACGCTCTGCTTGGACAGGCCCTCGAGAACAGCCTGGCTTCCTGGCCCTTGAACAAACATAATCTTTACCAAGGCATTTTTTTTTTTTAAATGCTGGTTGTTATGGTCGTATGTTTGGCCGACCGAGACTTAGGATGCTTTGTGTGCCAAGATAATTACAGTCATTAGCTTGAAGGTCATCGTTCTCCACGGAGAGAGCCCTGCCCTGGTTTAGCCGACAGACACTCGGCAGAAGCCTTGATGCTCCAAGAGACTTGAGACCAGTCTCAGCTTTTTATGTCTGTGGCTCAGAGAGGTTACTCAAACCTTTCAAGGTCACACCACCAGTGGAAGTAAAGGGACCCAAGTTCAGAGCCCTCTGAAAATCTCGGACGTGAGCCACAGGCGCCATGGTTTGTGGTTCAAAATATGCTTCTCAGAAAAAAGAGGTGGACACAATGAATGCATTTTTCTTGGACAAATGTTTTCTATCTAAAATGCTTTCATTTTGCCATCCTTATTGGAAGAAAATATTATCCATGCCACTTGTTAAAGAATGCGGACATGGATTTTATTCGGGAAACTACCACCGAGGTAAGGTGCCCCTGCAGTGGGCTTTGCAGGGGGGGAGAGGGCGGCGAGCGGGTGTGTGCCCTGGTGCTGGTGGATGGGCAACATCAAGGCTGGGCCCTTCTTGCTGGACCAGCCCAACAGCATTCTTGCTGAAGCAGGCCAGGGTGACAGCATCCAGGCTGGGCGATGCTGAGCTGGACTGACCATGCAAGGCAGAGCCCTAGGTCCGAGCCTTGGGGGTTAAAGGAGCCTCAGGAGAGCCCATCCAGGAGCATCTTCATGGCAGCTGGGCTGAGCACCTAATCACTGGCAGATGTCCAGAGATTCCTGAGTTTGTTTGTGATCCGTTGTCTGCAGATCACAAACTGGGGTCCGACGCTTTAAAATACTGTTTGGAGTATGTCTCCTGCAGAGCTAACTGCGCTCTCTGGTGGAAAAGCACTTGGATCCAAAGCAGGAAACTTCTCCCCACTCTCCCTGTGAGAACTCGGCCATCCCACCTGCTTCTGACAAATAGGCAGAAGGGGAGAGATCTCAGCAGCCCTCTGCTAATGTCGTTTAAAAATCTGCCTTTTCCTTAATCAAGCATGTATTGCTTAAATGATCCAAAAGGAAGGGGAACATTAAAACTGTCCATCCCACCTCCTCTAAAGAAGCCATTTCGATTGCCTTCAAATACCTCATGGCCTCCTATTTCAAAACTCAGCTTTCTTGTTTTGCTGAGGGTAGTTAGACAAGTTACTTGGCCTTTACCCACACTGAGCCTTGGTTTTCTTACCTAGCAAATATGCAGGTCCGCCTACGAGCAGCTGAGAATGTGCCAGACCATTTCCGGAAAGCACTTGCCAGGGCGCCTCAACAGTACATCTGTTGTTGTGTCCGTAGGAGGGAGGAGGCGAGGGACCCGGCTGGGCTTAAAAGAGGCCCCCCCGCGGCAGGAGAGTCCCATGGGTCCTGCGTGTGCAGAAATCAGGCTGCATTTCGCTCAGTTTCGTTAAGTCTCTCAGTTCTACCTGGTTATTTATTACCACTTATACCTGCATCTGTTTTTTTTTTTTATTTTTTTTTTAAGATTTTATTTATTTATTTGTCAGAGAGAGAGAGAGTGCACAAGCAGGGGGAGAAGCAGCAGAGGGAGAAGCAGGCTCCCCGTCGTCAAGCTGAGAGCCCAATGCGGGGCTCAATCCCAGGACCGTGAGATCATGACCTGAGCTGAAAGCAGACGCTCAACTGACTGAGCCACCCGGGCGCCTCATGTCTGTTTTTTAAATGACTGACTCACCACTATGCTTTAAAGACAGCAGAGCAGAAAGGCACCATCCTTGTTCCAGACACTTCCCTAAATGCTGGGGATAATAGAGGGGACAGGACCAAGTCCCCTGTCATGCAGGTCACATTTTGGTCAGAAGACACAGGAAATAACAAAGAAATAAGATAAGCATATAAAAATACAAAATGTCCAGCAGGGTTAAGTCAGTAAAGAAAGAAAAGGCTTCAGTCGGGGGTTTTCAGGGGCAAGGGCTCTGCTGTGTGCTGACAAGGGAGCACCTGCGCCCCGATGGGTCAGCGCCCCCGGGGAGACCCCAGAGCACCCACCAGCTGCTGCCACATTTCCCAGTGGAGGTCACGGCTCGGAGGTTCAGAGGGTGCACACCAACTTCTCAAAGCTGGTAGTTCTGGAGCCCAGGTCTGCCTGACTGCAGAGTCCGGTGTTTTATGCAAGGCAAGGCTGTTCCTGGTTCTCCAAAGCCTGGCCATCTATGCTCAAAAACAAAACCCTCAATTCGAAGCCCCCGACTCCCATCTTCTGGGGGCTGGTCCTTGAACAGCAAACTGTGGGAGAAACTGGGGCCACAGGCAAGGCCAGCAAACTTTGCCTTTCCCCTGAAGTCTTCCATTCTAGAGGCTTCCTTACCTGGAAGGTGGACGCAAGGACACCTAAGATTTTACACCCAGTTCACAGGTCAGAGAGCTGTTTCCACCCCTCATCTCACAATTACTTTGTATTATTAAGTAGCAGGCACCGAATGCTAATTTAATGCATGCTGCTGATCCTGTCCTCACATCTAACTCTCTGGGCCGTATTCTGGGTGGACACCGTCCTATTTTCCGTTTCACAGATGCAGATTCTGCGGGCCAGGAGAGGAGAGGTGACCTATGAGACCGGCCACCCTGAAGGGCTTTGGAAACCATGATCCAGTATAAACAACTTAACCTCTTTTTCCGGGGTCCTGGGGAGATTACAACACCTGCTCCAGAGGGAAGAGAACTCCCCAGGAGACGAAGTTAACGCTGTCTCTCCAAGCTTTGCGTTTTCAGGGAGTTTGTTCCCGAAATCACACACAGTGGAGGACTGACAGCCAGGACCTGAGTGGGGCAGGTTTTACTGACTTTGCGGAGGAGACCAGGGTTGAGAGAAGTTCCATCCCCTGCAAACACCACAGGGTGGTTTGGGAAATGAAACTGTATTTGAGCGCTCCACATTTCCAAGCCTCTGTGGCCTTGGGCGGCCTCAACGTAGTTTTACAGGTTCACATCGCTGAGTCACCACCGTCACGGGGCGCGGCTGGGGCAGCCGCCTC
>NW_027687157.1:0-365 GCF_054177405.1 Leptonychotes weddellii | reverse complement strand
CCTCATTTAAAGTAAGGTCCTAGACCCTCTATGCAAGGTTGCAAAGGGTAAAGTAGAGAGCCAGTTTCACCAGTGTAGACTATTATTTACTCCCAAGCTTTATTTAAAATTTCACTGGAGGCTTAGAGTGAGGACTTCTTTAAAAAGAGGTATGTGCCAGGGGCACCTAGGTGGCTGAGTCAGTTAAGTGTCTGCCTTCAGCTCAAGTCATGATCTCAGGGTCCCAGGGTGCTGGGATCGAGCCCCGTGTGGGGCTCCCTGCTCATCAGGGAGTCTGCTTCTCCCTCTCCCTCTGCCCCTACTCCTGCTTGTGCTCACATGCTCTCTCTCTCAAATAAATAAATAAAATCTTTTAAAAAGGGGGG
>NW_027687156.1:0-365 GCF_054177405.1 Leptonychotes weddellii | reverse complement strand
AATGCCTAATGTCTCATCTGGGAGGTGACCCTCAAATTTTATAAAACATCTTAGTGCAATGGTTCTCAAACGTTACTATGTATCAGAACAGTTTGGAAGGCTTGATAAGATACAGATTGCTGTGTCTCACCCCCAGAGTTTCTGCTTCAGGAGGTCTGGGTAGGGAAAAAAGAATTTGCAACTTTTTAGAAAGTTCCCAACTGCTTAACTGGAGACCACGCTTTAAAAACCACTACCTTATATAGATCTTCCTTGACTTACAATGGACTTAGCTCCTGATAAACCCATTGTATATTGAAAATATCGTAAGTCAAAATATGTATTTGATACACCCATCCTACTGAACATCAAGAGTTTAACCACAC
>NW_027687155.1:0-365 GCF_054177405.1 Leptonychotes weddellii | reverse complement strand
AAAAAAAAATAAAAAAAATAAATAAAAAAAAAGAAAGGCTAAAATTAACAACAAAGGAAACGACTGGTGTTGGCGAGGATGAGGAGAAAGGGGAACCCTCTTGCAGTGTTGGTGGGAATGCAAACTGGTGCAGCCACTCTGGAAAACAGTATGCAGGTTCCTCAAAAAGTTAAAAATAGATCTACTCTATGACCCAGCAATTGCACTACTAGGTATTTCCCAAAGGATACAAAAATACTGATTCGAAGGGATATATGCCTTCCAATGTTTACAGCAGCATTATGAACAATGGCCAAATTATGGAAAGAGCCCAAATGTCCATATGTCCATTGATTGATGAATGGATAAAGAATCACAAATTGAGA
>NW_027687154.1:0-365 GCF_054177405.1 Leptonychotes weddellii | reverse complement strand
AACTGCTGCTTTAATTTATTTTCTTATATTTTGTCAATAGCTGTTGTTTTTTTCTTAAACAAGTGCTGTGCTTTATAAATGGATTTTGCTTGGGCAAAACAAACACAGTCATTTCATACTTTTCCTTCCTTCTAAAACTTACTTAAAATGTGGTGAGTGGCTAAGATTTACACACAGGGTTTGACCATAACTCCGGAGGGGAAACAGGTGACCCTTGAGAAAGCAGCCAGGCTCAGGTGGAGAGGGGACAGGCAGGGGTGGACACGGCCACAGATCACCTCCCAGCCACACAGTTAGGGCCCCAGGCCTGTTGAGGCTCCGTGTCCCCCACCTGAAGAGATATTTTAAGAAGAAAACAGATCACC
>NW_027687153.1:0-365 GCF_054177405.1 Leptonychotes weddellii | reverse complement strand
CTCACCTATGAGGTGGTAATATCCTCTACAGTTCTCTTAGATGTAAAATGCTTATTCTTACTGAACCTCTGTTTTTTAAGGAGGTAAACTTGGTATCATTTTACTCATCAGTTCTACCTCCAGACAATAATTATCTCACTATTTTAAAAATTACTCTTCTTTTAGTTCACTCTATTTTCCTATTGTACTCTCTATCCCTCCAGATTGTTAGATTCTGTAAGTTCACCAAACGCCCTTTCATTCATTGATATTTGTCTGTTAATTCACAGTTTCTCTCTCTCTCTGGGATACAGTTTTTGCCTTCATCCTGGGCAAATTCAACATCCATGCTGACTAATCATATAACAGCCTGTCATCTCTGATCT
>NW_027687152.1:0-365 GCF_054177405.1 Leptonychotes weddellii | reverse complement strand
AAATTTACAGGGACAACCTATAAAAACAACGTCTTCACAAGCAACATGAAGACAATAAATTCATATCTTTCAATAATCACTCTCAATGTGAACAGTCTAAATGCTCCCATAAAACGGCACAGGGCTGCAGATTGGATAAAAAGACAGGATCCATCCATATGCTGTGTACAAGAGACTCATTTTGAACCTAAAGATACATCCAGACTGAAAGTGAAGGGATGGAGATCCATCTTCCATGCCAACAGACCTCAAAGAAAGCTGGGGTAGCAATTCTTACATCAGACAAATTAGATTTTAAGCTAAAGACTGTAGTTAGAGACACAGAAGGACACTATATCATTCTTAAAGGGTTTATCCAACAAGAA
>NW_027687151.1:0-365 GCF_054177405.1 Leptonychotes weddellii | reverse complement strand
GGCAAGAAGGTGGCCGACGCGCTGACCACCGCTGTGTCCCACATAGATGACCTGCCAGGTGCCCTGTCGGCTCTGAGCGACCTGCACGCGTACAAGCTGCGTGTGGACCCCGTCAACTTCAAGGTGAGCACGCGGGCCGGCCCGGAGAGATCTGGGGCAGGAGGGCGCAGCGGGCCCTGTTAGCAGGGCGGACGGCCCCCGGGCTCCGGAAGGTGGAGCGCGGGCGGCCGCTGACGTCCCTTCTCTCCGCAGCTCCTGAGCCACTGCCTGCTGGTGACCCTGGCCTGCCACCACCCCGCGGACTTCACCCCTGCGGTCCACGCCTCCCTGGACAAGTTCTTCAGCGCCGTGAGCACCGTGTTGAC
>NW_027687150.1:0-365 GCF_054177405.1 Leptonychotes weddellii | reverse complement strand
CCGCTCACACCCGCCTCTCCCCTGGGCCCTCCCGCTCCTGGGCGACAGGCAGGGTACTGTCCATGGCACTCGGGGAGCAAGGGCCACTGCCTGGCTGTCAACCCCACTTTGCTGGCTTTCTCAGAGACCCTCTTAGGACACAGACCCAACTACACTGATCCCCCTCTAATGTCCCCAACATGGCCCCAAAGCCTCAGATGAGCCCCACTGCTGCTGACCTTTAGCCTCATTCCCCACACGTCCCCAACCCCTTTATCTCCCCTCCACCTCCCACCTTCCCTCACTCACCTCCCCTCACTCTTTTTCCTTCCACCCCTCACCTCCCTTCACCCCTCCTCTCCTCCCCCTTCCATCTCCCCTCCATC
>NW_027687149.1:0-365 GCF_054177405.1 Leptonychotes weddellii | reverse complement strand
GGAAGAGGATCCCTGGTCCCTCCTTTGGGTGCTCGCACCCCTTGCTCACCAGCCTACCATATTGCTTTGCTCCCAGAGAAGAGAGGCCCTCAGAAGTGCCCTTTGCCTAAGGTGATATTCTCATGAGGAGTCCTTCACTCCCTTCTGCTACCACATTAGCAGTAGGAGCAAGAGAGCGATTTTCTGGGGCCCACACTCCAACCTTAACCTGGTTACCTACTTCCCCTAGGAGACTATCAGGATGAATCCCATTGTGCCTCATATGTCTGCACAGCTATTCATCTGACCCAATTTGACAGGATTAGCAATCTTCTAAAACCCATCTTCTGCAAGCTTTGGAAGACAGTTTTTTGTTTTTTTTTTTT
>NW_027687148.1:0-7088 GCF_054177405.1 Leptonychotes weddellii | reverse complement strand
CAACACCCAAAAAACAAATAATCAAGTCAAAAAATGGGCAGAAGACATGAACAGACATAGAAGACGACATTTCCAAAGAGGACATACAGATGGCTAACAAACACATGAAAAAATGTTCATCATCATTAGGGAAATTCAAATCAAAACCACATTGAGATACCACCTTACACCAGTTAGAATGGCAAAAATTGACGAGGCAAGAAACAACAAATGTTGGAGAGGTTGTGGAGAAAGGGGAACCCTCTTACACTGTTGGTGGGAATGCAAGTTGGTACAGCCACTCTGGAAAACAGTGTGAAGGTGCCTCAAAAAATTAAAAATAGAGCTACCCTATGACCCAGCAATTGCACTCCTGGGTATTTACCCCAAAGACACAGACGTAGGGAATAGAAGGGCCATATGCGTCCCAATGTTCATAGCAGCAATGTCCGCAATAGCCAAACTGTGGAAAGAGCCGAGATGCCCTTCAACAGATGAATGGATAAAGAAGATGTGGTCCATATATATATTGGAGTATTACTGAGCCATCAGAAAGGATGAATACCCAACTTTTACATCAACATGGATGGGACTGGAGGAGCTAATGCTCAGTGAAATAAGTCAAGCACAGAAAGTCAATTTCTGTGGAAATTTCACTTATTTGTGGAACATAAGGAATAGCACGGAGGACATTAGGAGAAGGAAGGAAAAATGAAGGAGGGGAAATCGGAGGGAGAGATGAACCATGAGAGACTCTGAGAAACAATCTGAGGGTTTTAGAGGGGAGGGAGTGGGGGGATGGGTTAGGCCCGGTGATGGGTATTAAGGAGGGCACTACTGCACGGAGCACTGGGTGTTATACGCAAACAATGAATCGTGGATCACTACATCAAAAACACATGTATTGTATGGTGACTAACATAACATAATAAAATTAAAGAAGAAAATAAAGTTTAAAAAAAAGTTCTTTCCCCCACTATCAACAGAAATGGAAGCTTAGGACCAAATTGAGTGCAACTGTAGGGGGAAAAAAAAGTCAGATTTCTGTGTATCTGCATCCTGTAGTGCAAATTTTAAGACTACAATGTTTTTCTCGCTTTTCTAGATGCCAACTTTGAACACTGGCAGAACAGAAGCAAAAATACTTAAGAATCTCAAGACAGAAGAAAAGAGCTGGCAAGAAAGCAGAGAGGATGAGAGGGCCATCCTAATGCCGGTAGTCATAATCCCATGCATTTCTTGGCACTTGACTGTTTTTAAGTCTTGAGCTCATTAGTGAGAAGAGAGAGGTCTCTGAGGAGGAGAGGAGAGGCATGGTCAACTTTACAGGAGAAAACTCATCTCTTACCTAGAATTAGGCAAAATTAAATCTAAGAGCTAGTTTGTTTCACTTGCTTATTAAAATATAAAAAGGTACAAAAAATTAAATTCTATTTTCAAGACACCAAGAGACAAGGTAGACTATAGAGGTTTTTATGTTATTTTTCAATGGTGTTTTAACAGAAATACTTAAGGAAACTAAAACTATGTGTTATGTTCATTATATTGCATTGATTCAAGGTTTGTTTCTGTGAATTATAAACAAAAACCCTCCTCTCAGACCCCTACAGAAAACACTCATATAAACATTCCTGTGAACACCGGGACACACACATCTTGAGGACCAATGTAGAAAATTCCTAACCTGAAGCAACTGCACACAAAATTGAAGCAACAAGTGCTTCCCATACTTCAAATAAGTTGTCTAGGGAGCTATGTAATTACAGGATAATTTTCATTTTATAGTCAAGGTAACAAGTGGACTTGTTAGATGAACACACCAAGATAAGAGTAATCAGAGTTCTCCAGGTGTGGGTTTTGGTGGTTTTTCACCTGGACTTTATTTCTTTCAAATGAGCACCGGCTTTGAAAACCTGGCAGTCGCTTGCTCTGTGTGCCCACCTCGTTCCAAGGAGGGTAAAGTTCCAAAAGCCCTTTTTTGTACAGCGAGAGGAGAAGTCAGCCGTACAAGGACGGATGTAAGCTGTAAATAAGCATAGTCTCACAAGGCATCAGCCACATGATAATTAGAAGGAAGATTTACAAAACTTCAAAGAAACCCAACCTAGCTTTTATTGTGAAGGCAATCCTTTCATGAAATCAAGTTCCACTTCTAATTAAGCTTAAACGAATTACTTCCCAGACTCCACACTGATAGTGTCTAAGAGACACATCATGCCTCCTTGTAAATACGAAATATAGGAAAAATTAGGTCGGTAGTTACATTTGCGTAAGTTGTTTTTAAGAAGGGGAATCCGGCCTGTGATGTTCTCTCTTGAGGAGGTATGTCAAGAAGTACACAAGTAATGTAGACATGTAGTGACTCCATGTATAGATCAAAGAAAGTTCTGTGGTACAGTGACATTGGGTTTAGTTCTGTGGCTTGGGTGAATCTCTAGTTTTGATTAGGGCATCTTTTCCCTACATATAGGATTCCAAGAGCCTCTGAGACACCATCATCACCACAAAAAATAGTCCCTACTTCTAGAGAACTTTATAGCAGGTGCTATGCTAGGGATTTGGCCTTATCTCATTTGACGCTTAGAATATTCTTGTGAGACAAGAATTATTCTAACATTTTACAGGTAAGAAAAAAGAAGGTGGGAGAGAGAGCAAGTAATTAGCCCAAACCTACTGAGCTAGTAATAGTAATACCAATCTGTCTGTGAAGGTCTTGCTGCTCTCTCTTTACACTCGCAAGAGAGGCACGGACAGGTGCTGAGCAGAAACCACTGTACATATGTATTTTAAAAGTTTTAATTATTATTAAAATATATACAGAACGCTTCCAGAGAAGAAAGCCAAGAGCCAAGATTTGGAAACTCCTAAGATTCATTGAGCCAGAGAATGATCTTTAGACACTTGGGTAAGAATAACCTTTCCAGGAATGGCAAGCCTCATAAAATAAAGACTGCGTTTATCATGCCAGGGGAGTATAATGCAGAAAACTGCCCGTGTAGATCTAATTTATTTTAGGCCTGCTGATGCTGTGGTTGCTATTTTTCTACAATATAAGGGTCTGGTAAATAAAATTACAGGAAAATGTAGTGAAAAATGTCAGCAAAGACAGAGCTCTTTGAAGCCGACTGATCTAGTTAGAAGTGGCTAGATTGACAAGTTTTGATACAAATATTATCATTTTGTTTGTACAGAATTAAGTTGCCATATAGTTTAATGGACTCCAAAATAACTAAGAGTACAACTCCCCCAAATACTGTAGTCTACAAAGAAGGGTTCGCAGTGGATTTAAGGCTTACATAGCCTGCTAGGCAAGCCGAGATTAATGAAATAGCAACAGCCAAGCTCGGAGACAAGGCAACATCTACCCACAGCAGTCAGGCTATCTGGAGTTGTACACGGTCATCATCGAGAACAGCAGTCTTCCAAGTATGGTCCTAGAACCAAGTATGGTCCTAGCATCCACATCACAGGACAACTTGTTATAAATGCAAATTGGGGGTGCTCCCAACACAACCTACTCAATCAAACTCTATGGGTGGGATGCAGGAATCCCCAAGAAGCTTTCCTGTTGATTCTGACCTAGGCCAAAATTTTAGAACCACTGATTCTGGAAGATTTTAAAATAAAACAATACCAGGGCTCCACCTGGAGCATTAGTTTCAATTAGTCTTGGTTGGGACCCAGGCCTTTGGCCTCCCACCCCAAAGATGCCTACAATTCTCTATTGTCTCACACCCATAGTTGAGGACCACTGGCCTGTTAAGATTTGTTTCAAATGACATTAATACACACAGTATCCCTCCCAGAAAACACAGAAAAAATATCTGGGCTGAAGTGAATATGCTAATGATTTCTCTCTGAGTAATTCTGACCTCCAGAGAGTTCAATTACTGGGACCAGGCCTGACAAATGGCAGCTGGAGTCAGGAACATCAGAATAACAAGGCAATCATGAACCTCTTCCAGGATGATTCAAGTATCTTTGAAAATAACATTACATGTATATATAAAGACAAAGAAAAGAGAAACCCAACTTTCAACCAGATGATCCAAGCCCATGTGCTTGGACTACGAGATACGGGTTCCTGGCATGCTGGCAGGGGTGACGAGCGCAGAAAGAGCCTCCACTGATCACCCTGGAAAGCTTTCCCAAAAGGATCGCAAGCGGCTAAAATCGTCGGTTAATAGAACCCAAACATCAGTGCGAGCCTTATGAAATACCTTGTAACTTTTATTTGGCATTTATGTCTTATTTTATTCTAAGAAGCCCTGTAACAAATAGGCTGCAAGAGCGCCACATCCCACTAACTCGGAGACAAAGGGTACAAAAACAGGTTAGCGGGAAAAACGAGGACTGCAGATTCCAGGCCCGAAGATCTGAAATGTGATGCCCAACGCAAGAGCATCAGCATCACCCGAGAACGTGTTAAAAATACAAATTCTCAGGTCCCATTTCACCCCTACTCATCAGAAGCTCTGGGGGTGGGCCCAGCAAGTTGTGTTGTAGCAAATCCTCCATGTGAGTCTGATGTCCCCGGAAGTGTGAGGACCACAGCTCTCTGGATGTAACTTTTGCTCTTCTGTCTAGCCACCCAAAAGAGAACTTATTTTTCTTCCCGAATTCTTCCTAAAAAGCAACCTGGTACAAAGGTAAGTATGGAAGATTAAGGGAGCTGTTTAGATCATGAAGCCAGCAAGAGGCAGACGTGGTTTCCACGTCAACAAGCCACACAGGGGTCAATACAAAGATCTGTTCCAAGACTCAAACGGATGTTGGTCCATTTGTTCCTAGAGTTCCCATCTTCCCTCGAACCTTACAAACCTGGCCAGCATCTATGGAACCTGCCCCGCCAGGGTAAGAGAAAATCTAGTGTTACTCTAGAAGGTCCCTCATTATCAAATCTGTGGCTAATAATCTAACTCTGATCACATGCCTTAACTCTAACACCTTAACCTTATTTTTGAGATGAAATATTTTTTCTAACTGAATCCCCAGCCTATTTTATAGCCAGTGACTGATTCCTGCTCACATGATACAGTAAGGGTCGAGGGATCATGGGACCTCCATCAACAGAGCTTAAAAAATATGAACGGCCACTCTACCAGCCAGATTTCATCTGTCAGCAGAAAAAGCCTCATAGATGTGTTCTTTGGCTTGTCATGTGGATACAGAGTCTTAAAAAATCTAATTGCCGATGTTTAAATACCGAGCGACTTCACATGCCAACCTAAATCTGTCTTCATCTGAAATATCTGAAACCGCAACAAGGACTGGGTGTGGGACCCTGTGTGGTGACCACAGGCCAGGGTTGAAGAGCCGCTCGCACTACTGTGGCCTACAAATGCTAACTGTCCTTTATCATCACCCTAGCGCTACGTCTTCATACTTTAAGTAGAAAGTCAAGCATTTTTGTGCCAAGTCTCTATCAAAATTGGGCAAACATAGCCCCAAATGGCCATGTGTTTTACACAGGAAAAAAAAATTTCTTTGGTCCAGGTACAAACGATTCCTAACATGTGGACTACGTAAGCAGAGTGTTTGCTTTGAAAAAATGCCACTGAAGACTCTATGATGGGGGGAAAAAAAACCCACACACACCTGGCCAGCTTCATTCATTTCACTACCTATCAGGACCCCCCAGATATTTTTATCTGCAACCCTCGTTCTATGAAATAACTCTTAGACCACGGGTATTTCATTAAGGCTCTGGTTCTCAACAGTAGCCGCATGTAAGTAATCTCGTGGGGAAATGTTCCGGTACTCATGCCTGGGATCCAACCCCAGAGCTCCTATTTGAATTGTTCTCTGCCATGGCCTGGATGTAATTTTTAAGCACTCGAAGACGCTGCTCACGTGCAGATGGGGTTGAGAATCATTCTACAGAATACAGGAGGAGGATGTACAATGTGAGTTCTGAGATTCCAAGTTTTTTTTTTTTTAAAGATTTTATTTATTTATTTGAGAGAGAGAGAATGAGAGAGAGCACGAGAGGGAGGAGGGTCAGAGGGAGAAGCAGACTTCCTGCCAAGCAGGGAGCTCGATGCGGGACTCGATCCCAGGACTCCAGGATCATGACCTGAGCCGAAGGCAGTCGTTTAACCAACCGAGCCACCCAGGCGCCCCTGAGATTCCAAGTTTTAAACAGCTGGTGTTACCCTGCTTTCTCCCCCTTCGTAGGTCCCAGGGCCTGTTCTTCTCAGCCTTTACCTTATATACCCTATTTCTTTTGGAAATTTCTTTTCCCAATCATATTCCTGATCAGGATTTTTTTTTTTTTTCCTGTTCTAATTGCAAGGAGGACATGTGAGAAAGGTGACTCGTGTATGCTACGTTTTCCCAGTCAGCATTTCAAGCTGGTGGTTTAATCCTCCTGGAGTGTTCTATGGTCAACAGGAATAGAAAGGATGTTTGACTCTCGTTCATATACGTCATTGTTTTAAGTGCATAGTCTCTCAAGCAAAAATGCAGATGGGAAATGGCCTGGCTCTGCTATTTGCTAACTATTTATCTTAAGCTTATTTGGTTGGTTATAGTTTAAAAGGTGGGAAAGAAACATTTTGGCTACTGAGACCAAATCATAATCCTGCAGTCTAAATTCTGGACTGAACAGGAAATCCCTATAGATTCGTTAGCTTTTCTATAATATGCTGAACTATCTCTCCTCGCTTATCTGAGTTCTTGCTAGCCAGGCAGCAAATGATTGTGATTGGCACCCCACAGCAGAGCATTCCTGCCAGAATTGAATGAGGAGCATCCCTGCCGAAGTTTTTTTTTTAATTTCCCTATTTCATATTTTTTTTAAGTGATAGACATAGCCAATATAGTTTTTATACCTCAATTTATTCTTCATATTAAAAAACATCAATTATATGCAAATTCACTATTCTAATAGATCTACAAATCTGTCTAAATATATAGTTTTAAAACCTTGAAGTATCTGGCTCGGGAGAAGAGATATGTAACCTACAATGGTAGAAACATTAGATTGGCAACAGACCTATCCACAGAGACCTGGCAGGCCAGAAAGGACTGGCAGGATATATTCAGAGCACTAAATGAGAAAAATAGGCAGCCAAGAATACTATATCCAGCTAGGCTGTCATTGAAAA
>NW_027687147.1:0-365 GCF_054177405.1 Leptonychotes weddellii | reverse complement strand
CCTGAGCCAAAGGCAGACGCTTAACGACTGAGCCACCCAGGCGCCCCGAAATTTTACATCTTTAAATTTTAAACTTAAATTTGTTTTTTCCTCTGACTTTTGTTTCATTAATAAAGGTAATGATAATTAAGTTGTCAATTTGTCTAGATTGGGTGTCATATACACTTAAATTCTTATAGATGTGAATACTGCATATTGTATTTCTATCTAGAAATTGCATTATTTCTTTATCTAAACCCTAATTAAAGTATATAAGATGGTAGTGATATTAGGATGATAATAATGATAAGAGGTTAACATCCATAAAGCAAATACTATTGTTAAAATTTGTTCTAATATAGATACTAAATCATTTGATTCTTACA
>NW_027687146.1:0-365 GCF_054177405.1 Leptonychotes weddellii | reverse complement strand
GTGCGACCTTGTTGCCCTGGGCTGTCCGAGGTCCTTGACTGCCCAGGGTGGGTGTGCTCCTCAGGTGGAGCCTTCAGTGAGGACAGGAGGAGCCCGTGGTGCAGGCCGGCTGTGTGTCCTCTGTGGCTAGGAAAGGTGCGAAGGCCTCTGGGATCTTGCTGCCCTGTTCTGTTCTTCCCCAGTGTACCTGGAGCAGCTGGTGTGAGTGATCTGCGTGCCTGAGCCACAGCCTGGCCACTGTCCCCTCCAGACCAGAGGCTCTGGTAAAATGAGAAGGACCTCCCACTCCCTCCAAGTGGTTGGGGACCCTTCGCTGGCTCCCCCCACATGTCACGGCCGTGGGCGTGAGGACCCCCAGGCAGTGC
>NW_027687145.1:0-365 GCF_054177405.1 Leptonychotes weddellii | reverse complement strand
GGATCAGAGGGAGGGTTTGTGGGTAAAAAGACAGGGTCGGGGGACCAGGAGCTATGTTGCCATGGAAGAGGTCCCCAGACTTCAGCGTGCGCCAGAATCACCAGAGCAACTTGTGACAGACGTAAATTCCTGCTGCTCACGGCTCCCCCTGGATTCGGATTCTGCAGGTTCAGTCTGATTGGTACAATTTTTTTTTTTTTAAGATTTTATTTATTTATTTGAGACAGAGAGAATGAGAGACAGAGAGCATGAGAGGGAGGAGGGTCAGAGGGAGAAGCAGACTCCCTGCCGAGCAGGAAGCCCGATGCGGGACTCGATCCCGGGACTCCAGGATCATGACCTGAGCCGAAGGCAGTCGCTTAACC
>NW_027687144.1:0-365 GCF_054177405.1 Leptonychotes weddellii | reverse complement strand
TTAAAAAAATAAAAATAAATAAAAAAGGAAAAATTTGCCAAGGGGAAAAATAATTAAGAGTAAAAGGAGTAAAAGGAGACAAATTGTAGGTGAACAAGAAAGCCTTCCAAGTACCTGTGTGAGTGGACATCGTAGGCGAATGTGAAAACGGGGCTTTAAAGGTCAGGTGCCCAGCTCTCTCTGAATGCTTCACAAGTGGACCTTAGACAGAAGCCAAGTGTTTGATTAAAATGGAGATTCTAAGAAGACATCCAGGAATGCTGATGTCTTTCTGACGGGGGACCCAGGAGGAGAGAACAGGGCCATGCACTGTGAAAAGTGTACTTAGTTCTTAACATTGACTCCTCAATATGTGGTGACTTTTC
>NW_027687143.1:0-365 GCF_054177405.1 Leptonychotes weddellii | reverse complement strand
CGCCCGGAGTGGAGACCAACACAGAACTTGAACTCATTACCCCGAAGATCAAGACCTCAGTTGAGATCAAGTCAGATGCTTAACTGGCTGGGTCACCCAGGTGCCCAAAACTCAGTCACTTCTATGATGACCTCCACAACATATCCACAAGCTATGAAGTCAGCAGATACAGTAGCTTTCCCTCCATTCTACAAATGGAGAACAAAGCCAAGGAGAAGTGACCTACTCATTGTTGCTCCCTTTTACAAACCAGCTGGCGGCTCCCTAGTCTCCTCACTGCTGCCTGCACCTCCTGGTTCCTCAGGGTGTAGATCATGGGGTTGAGCATGGGGGTCATGACCGTGTGGCTGATGGACACAGCCTTG
>NW_027687142.1:0-365 GCF_054177405.1 Leptonychotes weddellii | reverse complement strand
TCTGGAGGACCCTCCTTACCTTCCTCCATTTGTCTTCATCCAAACAGGGAGGTAACTAGATGCATGTGTCACTGAAGACCCACTGGCAGCATATTTTTGTGAAAAGGTACAAACTTTATGCGCTTAAGAGTAGGCTACAGTGTATCATATACATAGTTTTAGATTTAATGAAAGGACAGAGTGGTGAAAGGTGATCGCCGTCCGCCCTTAGCTGTAAAAGACAGGGGTTGAAGACAGACTGATGTTCTCATCACAGAAGGCTTTCCTTTGCTAGCTTTAACCTTCAAGATGCTGGTACATCTTCTCAACGGGAATGACAGAACAGCAAAAGCAAATTCTGCATGAGTAATTTTTATTTATTTTTA
>NW_027687141.1:0-365 GCF_054177405.1 Leptonychotes weddellii | reverse complement strand
TTTTCTTCCAACTCAGGTAGTTTGAGAAGGTGTAATGGAAGAAGTGAGGGTTCACTGACTTTCTAGTGATTTGGACCAACTGAGGCAGGGGGAGGGTAGACAAGTACAAGGGAAACCACATCAGGAATGACAGAGAGATGAGAAAGTGCTCTGGTCATCTCAAAAAGAGTGAACATTCCAGAGTGGCTGAGTATATGGGTCATCTGGGCCAGGAGTAGAAATTATGACTGGAAAACGAGGCTCTACTCAAATATCAGCCAAGGAGTTTCGATTGTCTGCAGTAGGCAATAGAGAGCCATTGAAAGTTTTGGAGAGAGGAATGATCAAAGCTATTATCATTAATCCACTTTCTCCAACCTGTCACA
>NW_027687140.1:0-365 GCF_054177405.1 Leptonychotes weddellii | reverse complement strand
AAAAATCAACCGGCTTGGCTCTGGAAGAGCTGGGAGACGAAGAGGAAACTGAAGTCCCACCCTTACAGAGACAGTACAACTAACAGCCCCATGGAAATACAGCATAGAAACAGCAGTTTGATAAACTCCTTGGGTGTATGGGAGGGAGATTTATTTACTATTCTCAGAGTGTCTGCTGGAGGGGCATGGTATCTTTTAGGAGACTTCCCCAAGAACAAAGGAGCTGGCAGATGCCATTTCCCTCCTCCAGCTCCCAGCCAGATACACAGACACCCATGGGAACCAGTGTAGTGCAACACTCTCCACCTAGCTTGCTAACAGTGTACCCCACCCCACACTCTTCTGTGGACCCACACCCTCCATCC
>NW_027687139.1:0-365 GCF_054177405.1 Leptonychotes weddellii | reverse complement strand
ATGAAGGGACAAATGAAGACTCATTAATGGGGAATGTTTGAATTTAGAAGGAGAAAAAGATTTCAGATAGGTAAATTAAATAGGCAAATATACGTGCATATATGTATGTGCGTATACATACACATGCCTGTGGTTTCTTTCAGTAAGTTAATTTATAGCTTTTTTTTTTTTTTACATTATGAGGAAATGGATGTGTATATAAGTGTGTCTTAATCTTTGCAGCAGTTCCACAGATAAAAGTCTCCACACAAACACCTGCTTTTCACTTAAGAAAACGTATCCAGCCTTTGCCCACCTAGATCAGGGTATTTCCATTAGAAGGAGGAGGAGGGGGAGGGGAAGAAAGAGGAGGGGAAAAGGGAGGG
>NW_027687138.1:0-365 GCF_054177405.1 Leptonychotes weddellii | reverse complement strand
AGTTACAGTCAAGAAAACCAGGAGGTGGTCTGCAACACCACCAAACAGGGCAAAGAAAGTGAGAGGAACAGTGGGAGAAATGCTTGACATTTAGAGAACACTGCGTTAAGGAAGAACTTTGAACCTCACTTAGATTCAGAGGGGTTTTATGATAGCCCACGGGAGGAAGAAAATGCAGGTGTTGTCCCTGGGCATGTGTAATATGCCCATTAAAAGTGGAAATTAAAGGAATGCATTTTATTCCTGCATTTCAAGGCCTTTTTGTCAAAGGAGATTTCAGTTTAGCTGGTCACTCATAACAGTGACTCATCCAGCCGGGCTTTGTAGTCCTCATGTTATTAAATATTGCTCCCATGGGGGTGGGT
>NW_027687137.1:0-7089 GCF_054177405.1 Leptonychotes weddellii | reverse complement strand
TAGATGAAGTGTTCCATGATTCATTGTTCGTGCACAACACCCAGTGCTCCATGCAGAACGTGCCCTCCTCAATACCCACCACCAGGCCAACCCATCCTCCCACCCCCTTCCCCTCTAGAACCCTCAGTTTGTTTTTCAGAGTCCATCTTCTCTCATGGTTCGTCCACCCCTCCGATTTCCCCCGCTTATGAAGAGTTGGTTTTTATGGAAGAGCAAAGAAAGTGGTTTCTTGAGATGGAATCTAGTCCTGATGAAGATGCTGTGAAGATTGTTGAAACGACAACAAAGGATTTAGAATAGTGCATAAAATTGGTAGGTAAAGCACTACCAGTATTTGAGAGGACTGACTCCAGTTTTGAAACAAGGTCTCCTGTGGGTAAAAGACTATCAAACATTATCTCATGCTAGGGGAGGGGGGTGGGAGGATGGGTTGGCCTGGTGGTGGGTATTGAGGAGGGCACGTTCTGCATGGAGCACTGGGTGTTGTGCACGAACAATGAATCATGGAACACTTCATCTAGAACTAATGATGTAATGTATGGGGATTAACATAAGAATAAAAAAAAAAAACATTATCTCATGCTACAGAGAACACATCTGTGAAAGGAAGACTCAATCAATGCAATAAAACTCACTGTTATTCTAAGAAATTACCACAGCCACCCAAAACTTCAGCAACCACCACACTCATCGCTCAGCAGCTATTAACATTAAGGCAAGACCTTCCACCAGCAACAAGATTATAACTCTCTGAAAGCTCAAGTGATGGTTAGCAGCATTTAGCAATAACATATATTATATCTAAAAAAAAAGCATTAGTTTGTAATCATCATGCTCCAGCACAATTTAGTAGTGCTGCAGTAATGTATAACTATAACTTTTTTTATAAAGATTTTATTTATTTATTTGACGGAGAGATAGAGAGCACAAGTAGGCAGAGTGGCAGGCAGAGGGAGAGGGAGAAGCAGGCTCTCTGCTGAGCGGGGAGCCGGACGTGGGGCTTGATCCCAAGACCCCAGGATCATAACCTGAGCTGAAGGCAGCCTCTTAACTGACTGAGCCACCCAGGTGCCCCTATAAATATAACTTTGATATGCACTGGGAAACCAAAATATTTATTGACTCACTTTATTGTGATATTCACTTTATTGCAGTGGTCTGAAACTGAATTGGCAATACCTGAGTTATGCTTGCACTTTGCCGGGTTACTTAAAACACTGCCTTAGCTTTCACTTCCTGCTTGCATAGGCCCAATGGTCATTGAGTGGTAACGACACTACTGTCTTCTTGAATTTTTCTGAGTATGCATCCAGCCCTGAGCATATAGGGATGGTCCTCTAGATTCCCTGGTATATACACAGGTAGTTCTCATAGCCCTTGTTCTCACATGTATCTCCTTCCCAAGCCTCATCCTTTCTAGTGTTTTCAGTCTATTTGCTGCTTTCCTGATCTTATACCTTGCATCAGAAAATTATGAGAATATTTGACTCAAATGATTCTGATAAAATCTACCCTGCAGGCCTCTCCAGCCCTGGGAAGTCTCCCAGACAGATGAAACAAAGTCAAGCCAGTGAGCCAATTCTTCATGGAGCCACCAAAAATGAAAAACATAATTACACAATCCTTTGAGGTCAAAGTCTGTATTATTCCCTCTGACACCAGCAAGCCCTATGAGGAATGTGAGCCACCATTCTCATGGCTGCCACTGACCTAGGAAGTAGGAAACAGTGGGTTGATTAAAATTACATCAAAAACTAATGATGTACTGTATGGTACTAACATAACATAACAAAAAAAAAAAAAAAGAAAGAAAGAAAGAAAAAAAGAAACCTGAAAAAATTTTTTAAAAATAAACAAAAAATTCCATGATGTTCTCTCCCCCAAATACATAACTTATTTCTTCATTAATCATTCCACTGGTTATTGTCACTTTTCCATTAGGTTTAATAGTTCCTAAATTTTGAGAAATAGCTTGGCCATAATTTAAATAGGTAAACATGTTGGCCACAGCAACTTCTTTCAAGACAGGTCTCTAGGGACGCCTGGGTGGCTCAGTCAGTTAAGCGTCTGCCTTTGGCTCAGGTCATGATCCCAAGGTTGTGAGATTGGGTCCTGAATCCGGCTCCCAGCTTGGCGGAAGCCTGCTTCTCCCTCTGCCTGAAGCTCTCTCTGCTTGTGCTCTATCTCTCTATCTCTCTGTCTCTATCTCTGTCTCTGTCTCTCTCTCTCAAATAAATAAAACCTTAAAAAAAAGACACATCTCTAAAGGCAAGGGGAACAAAAACAAAAATTAACTTTTGGGACTTCATCAAGTTAAAAAGCTTCTGCACAGCAAAGGAAACAGTCAACAAAACTAAGAGGCAACCCACAGAATGGGAGAAGATATTTGCAAATGACATTACAGATAAAGGGTTGGTATCCAAGATCTATAAAAAACTTCTCAAACTCAACACCCAAAAAACAAATGATGCTGTCAAGAAATGGGCAGAAGATATGAACAGATGCTCCTCCAGAGAAGACATACAAATGCCTAAGAGAAACATGAAAAAATGTTCAATATCACTAGCCATCAGGCAAATTCAAATCAAAACCAAATGAGATACCACTTTATGCCAGTTAGAATAGCAAAAATTAACAAGACAGGAAATAACAAATGCTGGCAAGGATGTGGAGAAAGGGGAACCCTCTTATACTGTTTTGGGAATGCAAGCTGCAACAGCCACTCTGGTAAACAGTATGGAAGTTTCTCAACTTGTTAAAAATAGAGCTATCCCATGACCCAGCAATTGCACTACTAGGTAACTACCCCAAAGATACAGATGTAGGGAAAAGAAGGGGCACATGTACCCCAGTGTTCATAGCAGCAATGTCCACAATAACCAAACTGTGGAAGCAGCCGAGATGCCTTTCAACAGATGAATGGATCAAAAAGATGTGATTCATATATACAGTGGAATATTACTCAGCCATCAGAAAGGATGAATACCCACCAGTTGCATCGACATGGATGGAACTTGAGGGGATTATGTTAAGTGAAATAAGTCAAGCAGAGAAAGACAATTATCATATGATTTCACTCATATGTGAAACATAAGAAATAGCATGGAGGACCATAGGGAAGGGAAAATGAAAGGGAAGAAATCAGAGAGGGAGACAAACCATGAGAAGCTCTGTACTACAGAAAACACTGAGGGTTACAGAAGTGAGGGGGCTGGAAGGATGGGGTAACTGGGTGATGGGTATTAAGGAGGGCATGTGTTGTGATGAGCACTGGGTGTTATACACAACTAATGAATTGTTGAACACTACATCAAAAACTAATGATGTACTATATGTTGGCTAACTGATCATAATAATAATAAAAAAATAAAGTATTAAAAAAATAAAATAAAAAATAGAAAGTACGTGTTTTTGTAGGAAAATAAATAAATAAATAAATAAATAAATAAATAAATAAATAAATATTAGTTAAACAGACACCTAACATTGGCCAGGACACTCCACTGGTATTTGTTCAAGAGTAATAAAAGCGTATGTACATACAAAGAGTTTACATGAATGCTACTAACAGCTTTATTTGTAATAGCCAGAAATTGTAAATCATCTCAAAGTTTACTGGTAGGTAAATGAGTGAGCAAATTGTGGCACAACCAAGCAACAGAACACTACACAGCAAATGAAAGAAAATATTAGTTACTTGATATTTCATCATCTAAAACTAACGTGAATTGTGTCTATTTTAATTACATTTCTTATTCTCTGTTGATGGTATATGGACATGTAATTGAATATTGTATATTAATTTAATAATGTATATTATTTTTATATTCAGACACTGATTCTGCTATTTCTAGTAATATCTACAGAATCTTTGGATTTTTGTATTTGAATGATCAGCTTTATTTCCTCCTATACATTTCTTACAGATCAGATTTTTGTCTCATTGTGCTGCATTACAGTGTTGAATAGAATTGGTGATAGAAATGAGCATTTCATCTCATTTTGATGTTAAAGAGAATGTATCTAACTTAATCCCTTTAGTCTAACACCTCCATATACCTTTAAGTTCTGTTGTTCAGATCTTTTGTACCCTCTGGACTTACTGCCTTCTTTAGTCATCAATCATTGAAAAAGGAACATTGAAATTTTCCACTGTGAAGGTGGATTCATATTTTTCTTCATGTGGATTTATCTAAACTTGCTTTATGCATTTGGAGGCTAGATTACTAAGTATATGCATGAGGCAGTGTCATGCAGCAAGAAGACAGAGACAAATGCCATACTTTATGGATAGTATTGTAAGAGGTTCTATTCAAGATGGGGGCTGTTGTAGGAAGATCACAAGGAATGTGTAATATCCTGGGGCTAGTGAAGTTGAGTACAACTGAGTCCAGTGGGTGCACAGAAGTGGCAAGCAGAAGTGGAAATAAGCTTGCAGAAAAAAATATAAAGTAAAATTAGACTTACATGGACCAAGCATGGATCCATGAGGATTCTGCTGTGAACGATAGACTACAATTTACTCAACCTGATTTAGTCGAAAAAAGTAAAACAAAAACACACTAAAATAAGGAAAATAACTAATTATGCATTGTGGCATTTCCAAATTCTGAGACCCTAATACTAGATGATACCTAGTAACATAAAACAATGTAGATGGCTTCTAAGTTTCCAATGGATGTAATTAACCGTTGAGAATTATTTCAAAATCTTCATGCTTATGGCAAGGACTCTATGTTGATGAGTAAAATTGTAATGCTTTTCTATACTGTCTTTGCATATTTAACTCATTAGATGATGTGATCAATTAAAAATATGTGTGTACATATAATATACATCCTCAGTCTTTGAAGAAATTATTTTAGGAGAAGACAGAGAGAAAAATACATATTTACATTACATCAGTGCTAGAACAATACAAAAGTATTGAATCATTTAACTAATCACCCACAAGAGACACATCAAGGGGTGCCTGGGTGGCTCAGTCAGTTAAGGAACTAACTCTGGATTTCAGCTTAGTTCATGATATCTGGGTTCTGGGATCCAGCTGGAGTTGGGCTCCGTGCTCATCAGGGAGTTTGCTACAGGATTCTCTTTCTTCTTCTGACCCTCCTTATGCTATCTATCTCTCTCACTCTCAAATAAATAAATAAATAAATAAATCCTTTAAAAAAAAAGATATAAATCAAGTAAGCCTCAAACCCATCTTGAGTATATGACCACTATACTATAACTTATAGTATAGTGTGATCAAATTATAATCACACACACATTGGCTGATGTAAAATGCCTGTTGGAGTTTTCCCCTGAGGACCCTCACATGCTTTATTTAATTCATGGTATTGCCAACAATGTTTTCCTGGAAGGTTCTTTGGATGGAAGATAAACAGGAGAGCCAGAAGTGCTCCATGTCTGTTTGCTATTATATAGTACAGATACACAAAGTAAAATAACCACCTGAAGGCTCACCTTGACATATACATTATATATATAATATTACATACAAAAACACATATATATGTGGATATATATATAAGATAAAGAGAAAATAATAAATTGTAGAAAATAAATAATTGTAATTTCCACAAGTCTTCATTTTATACAAAATTTATACAAAATTTTATCTCATAATTTAAATTTTAAGTTCTTTTGTAATAATTTTGTTAGTAGTTATTAATTTTATTGGTAGTTCTTTTTAAGAGAAGGCATTCAGGAAGGTTTTTAGCCTTCATTTGTGTTTGGGAGAAGACATCTAAGCACAATGAAAAAAAGTATGAGCTTCCAAATCATATGGTTTAAACCGATGATTTAGATGTAGACCTCCCTCTTAGTACTTGTGCAACCTTGGATTCAAGTTTCCTTATTTGCAAAACAAGGACAATAATTGAGTAGTCCCCTTTATCCATGGTTTCAGGTTCCTGCTGTCAACCATGGTGCAGAAGCAGATGATCCTCATTTGATGTATTGTGAGAAGGTCAGCAGCCTAAGGCTATTTGACAATGCCTACCTCATTCACCTCACTTCATCTCATCATGTAGGCATTTTACCATCTCACATCATCACAAGAAGAAGGGTGAGTACAATAATGGTGAATACACTATGATATATTGAAAGAGAGAGGGAGAGAGAAAGAGCAAGGGGAAGGGAAAGAAAAGAAAGAGACACAGGGAGGTTTTATGGATTCTTTTTTCTTTTTTTCCACCAGGTGATTCCCAGCATTAAGTTTATTGCCACTGCTATAGATCTTTTTCTATATTTCTATATTTTCTATATTTCTATATTTACTACATTTTCACAACTGATTTTTAAACATTGTAGTTTGAGCAGAACTGGACTTTGTCTTAAGAGATGTTCAGGCTTGCATCAATGTTCAGGACACACTCTAAACCAAGAATCCCGTTTCCTTCAGTATCGATTCTCTTGTTATTCTTCTACCATTTTAATGAAAAGCTACCCTGGGATTTATATATGTCCTTTAACTGATCCTATTCTTCCATATAATGAAAGTTTCTGCTTGGATATTCTCAACTGATACATAAAGAAGCATGTTGCCAAGCTCTATGTTGAAACCAGAAGAAACTTATACTAATGCCAATGTTTTTTTCTTAACCTGAATGTACATCTAATATAAAACCTTCAACCCATCCCATTGTGGCAGAATACCAAATCCACAGGTAAAACCTATTAATTGATGAAGAACAACCTGTTATCTATTTTCTTACACAACTGTTCCTCTCCACACATTTTTGAGAGTACTCTTCTGTGGATGTGACAGCTTACAACTATAAGACTTCGCATTGCATATTTTCAAAGAACTCCATTTTCCTCTTGGCACAAGGCAAATGGATCCAGTGTTTTTAGTTCCACTTACCAGCTGGAGGAGGATGAGAGAGAATGAATTGCTCAGTGCTAACAAGAAAAAGGTAACAAGACATAGGAGCCTGGATGCTCACCCTCATGATCATTAGATGAGAGATCTGTCCACCTCAACATACTGTTGCTGCTACCATTAAAATAATTCATTCACATTAATAGTCTCTAGACATTTGGTTATGGGGAAAAGGTGATGGCTCAACATAGTCACTCTCT
>NW_027687136.1:0-365 GCF_054177405.1 Leptonychotes weddellii | reverse complement strand
AACCTTGCGGTCAGGCAGAGACGCACAGGAGCACATATATAGTATTTCCATCAGGGAAACACAACCAATATCATCTCAAGGGCATAGATAAGAGGAAATTGTAGTAAAATTAGAAAGGTATGGAGTTTTGAGTATTTATTACCTTTGTCTTTAGTACTGGAAATGAAGAGGTAAGGTCTTATTATTGGCAAATAATCTGATTATGTAGAACATTTAATAGGTTTGGGGGGGCCATTTTCCTTCACTTGTGGTTTTCTCACTTGTTCTTTTTACTTTTAGCTGCTCTGGTTCAGAAGGGTTTTTATACAGTGTCTTGGTTTCACATTTTGAGGTTTGCTCAGTTATTTTGTTCTGATTCACTTTGT
>NW_027687135.1:0-365 GCF_054177405.1 Leptonychotes weddellii | reverse complement strand
GCTCTTTGGACAAGACCACACAGGTAGGCAGTGTCTGCTTTATGACAGCCGGGGTGGACTGCATGGAGACCCTTTCTCCTTCCACCAGTTGTTTGTCTGCTCTTCTGACCTCAAACTCTTGCTTTTCTTCCCCAACACAAGTCCAGTCGTATTGATATTTCTCATTTATATTGAATTTTGAAGTTTAAAGAGCGTTTGCACATGCATTAATATTATAAGGCTTAGTCAGGAATTCCTCCTTAAAGGACACTGACATTAACCTACTTACTATCCAACATCTCTGAGCTAGCAATGGGTTAACCTATGAATAAAAACCCTAGCTTCTGACTCCTAGCCCACCTCATAAAGTGCTGTACTCAGGGTCG
>NW_027687134.1:0-365 GCF_054177405.1 Leptonychotes weddellii | reverse complement strand
CAGAGGCGCCCCCGTGGCAGCCCTCCGGCTCCTGACCGGCTCTCAGAGGAGGGACCTGTCCCTTACCTTGAGTCAGAGCCCAATTCCTGGGGCTTCCCAGCCATTGGCCCTGGTTCTGTCCTCTGGGACGAGGCCCGCAGAGCTGGTTTAGATCACCCTGCAGACACAGTGAGGGTCGTTATTCCTCCTTCCACCCTCCCACCTCTGCCATTGTTTTGGGGTTCCAGAGCCCTTCCCCTCCCACCAGGGGGGACTGAAGGTGCCAGTTGATGGGCAGGCCTTCAAGCCATCATGGTTCAGTTGCTGAACTGGAGGCCATGGCGCCGACAAAGCTGAGCCTGTCTTCCTTCTGTGATCATGGAACT
>NW_027687133.1:0-365 GCF_054177405.1 Leptonychotes weddellii | reverse complement strand
GGTGGGGGGTGAGGGAGGAAGGTGGAGGAAGGTGGTCAAAAGGTACAAACTTTCAGTTATAAGATACATTAAGTACTATAGATGAAGTGTACATCATGAGGACTGTAGTTTACAGTGCTGTATGGTGTATTTGATAGTTAAGAGAGCTGATTCTGAGAGTTCTCGTCACAAGGAAAACATTTTTTTAAATTCTTTGTTGCGGGGCACCTGGGTGGCTCAGTCGGTTAAGCGTCTGCCTTCGGCTCAGGTCATGATCCCAGGGTCCTGGGATCGAGCCCCACATCGGGCTACCTGCTCAGCAGGATGCCTGCTTCTCCCTCTCCCACTCCCCCTGCTTGTGTTCCCTCTCTCGCTGTGTCTCTCTC
>NW_027687132.1:0-365 GCF_054177405.1 Leptonychotes weddellii | reverse complement strand
GAAACCACGACAACCTTCAGTAGGTGTGGTCCGTCCAGACCATGGCATATTATGCAGCACTATAAACACATGAGCTATCAAGCCATGAAGAGACGCAGAGGAATCCTAAATGCGTATTTCTAAGTGAAAGAGGCCCATCTGAAAAGGCTACATACTCTAGAACTCTAACTACAAGGCATCCTGGAAAAGGTCAAAGGATAGAGACAGCAAGAGGATCAGTGGTTGCCGGGGTCAGGTGGGGATGAGTAAGTGGGGCACAGAGGATTTTCAGGGTAGGGAAAATACTCTGTATAATATCATGATGAGGGATATAAGTCATTCTGCCTTCGTCCAAATCCACAGAATAGCCAACACCAGGAGTGAAC
>NW_027687131.1:0-365 GCF_054177405.1 Leptonychotes weddellii | reverse complement strand
GAGAGCCCGCGCCTGGGCTCCGCCTCTGCAGCCGGCTTCCCTGCTCCGTTACCTGGGAGCTCTGCCACACTCAGGCACCCCCGGTCTTTCTGTGACCCCGAGGGTCCTGAGACCACACTGTCCCGGAGGGTTCCACCCCCCGCTTAGCCACCGGAGTGACGTCCCCCAGCGGAGCAGACTTCTAAAAGTTCCGATTTTGTGCTCCGTGGTTCTATCACTTGCCAGAAGCGGCCGACGGAGGCCCCTCCCCCGCCGTCTATCCTCCCGAATATCGCCTCGGATTCACTTCTCCGCACGTCCTACCTTCCAGAAAGTGGTCGCTTTTCTGTTCAGAGAGTTGTTGCTATTCCTTTCTTCGATCTCCT
>NW_027687130.1:0-365 GCF_054177405.1 Leptonychotes weddellii | reverse complement strand
AAAAAAAAAAAAAAAAATTAACTTGAAATTGGTGATCATAGACTTAAATGTAAAATGCAAAAATATAAAACTCCTACAAGAAAACATAGAAGAAAACCTACATGAGTTTGGGGATGGTGATGACTTCTTAGAAACAACACCAAAGTCATGATCTATGAAAGAAATTAAAACTTCTGCTCTGTGAAAGACAAAGTCAAAAAATGAGGCAAGCCACAGACTGAGAAAATATTTGCAAAAAAACCACATAAAATACAGATAAAAGATTTATCTAGAATATACAAGACTCTGAAACTCAATAATAAAATAACCTGATTGAAAAATGAGTCAAAGACTAACAGACATTGCACCAAAGAAGACATACAGAT
>NW_027687129.1:0-365 GCF_054177405.1 Leptonychotes weddellii | reverse complement strand
TTTAGTAAGATTTCCTTACCACTTTTACAACTAAGATCATCTCTCTCAAAGACTTAGTGAGGAACCCAAAGAGATAAAATGTACTTTTCTCATGAAGCCTGTTTCTACGGTAACAGGTATGATTTGTCTTAACTCTCAAAACTAAACAAAACTTAAAGAGGTTCTATAAGGACTACTCAGAATGAGGGAGAAAAAAAAAGGAAAAAAAGAAAAAAGGCGAAAATCTCTGAGCTGAGGTAATCTAATTTCACAGTTCAAACGTGGAAACCTAATAGCGAGGTCTCCAGTACTCCACAGAAGTCGAATATGAGTATTAGCCACACACATACCTATCTCTTGCCTACTTCAGGAGGTGGTACATTGCT
>NW_027687128.1:0-365 GCF_054177405.1 Leptonychotes weddellii | reverse complement strand
GCTCTTTGGACAAGACCACACAGGTAGGCAGTGTCTGCTTTATGACAGCCGGGGTGGACTGCATGGAGACCCTTTCTCCTTCCACCAGTTGTTTGTCTGCTCTTCTGACCTCAAACTCTTGCTTTTCTTCCCCAACACAAGTCCAGTCGTATTGATATTTCTCATCTATATTGAATTTTGAAGTTTAAAGAGCGTTTGCACATGCATTAATATTATAAGGCTTAGTCAGGAATTCCTCCTTAAAGGACACTGACATTAACCTACTTACTATCCAACATCTCTGAGCTAGCAATGGGTTAACCTATGAATAAAAACCCTAGCTTCTGACTCCTAGCCCACCTCATAAAGTGCTGTACTCAGGGTCG
>NW_027687127.1:0-365 GCF_054177405.1 Leptonychotes weddellii | reverse complement strand
TATTCACTGGCCTTAGTGGAGCCATGGTAGATCTTCTCCAGAAGATGTGCAACTTATGAACCAGAGGTGAGTTCTCGACTGCGTACCAGGGTACAGATATTTGGGGGCTTATCATGGAACTCCATGGAATGCTTTTTTTCAGCCACGACTGCACACGTACGCACACTTACAATAGGGTTTTGGAGGGAAGGCAACTCCATTTGAGACTGGGACTCAAAAACGGGGTGAGTGTCCTAGAGAGCACCTGAGGTAGTCTTCTGGACAGACTCATGACTGTTCAGTGCTGAAACAAAAAACCAGATGTCTACGACCTCTTTCACTACCACACTTGTACCTTCTTGTCCAGGGTTATCATTGACCATACA
>NW_027687126.1:0-7089 GCF_054177405.1 Leptonychotes weddellii | reverse complement strand
GAGTGCCCCCAGCCCTGCCCCACCGCTTGCACGTGGGCACCCAGCGATCTCAGCCAATCAAAAGCCCATCCCTATTGCCGCAGCAATTGGTTTACAGATGGGCACGTGATTCGAGCCTCAGCCAATCAACGCAGCCCCTCCGGGGTAGGCCGTCCAATCAGAGCAAGACCCAGGACTCGGTGTTTGGGCCTCCAGAGAGGCGCCCGGGTTTGCGGAAAGTCCGAGAACCACGGGCACTATCGAGGCGCACTTCCGGTTAAACGTGGCGGGTTCCGTGCGTGTGTTCGTGTGAGCACCGCGGGCAAACCGTCCGCTCGCAAAGAACAGCAGGAGCACGCGCACGAGCGGGAGATGCTTCCCAGGCCGGGCGGGGGGCGAGCCGGGAGGAGGCGCGGGGAGTCCCGGAGAGCCAAGCAGCCCCCGGGGGAGGAGGGGCGGGGGGTGGAGGCGGGGAGTTGATTGCGCAGAGGTTCTGCCGCTTCCAGAACCCCCTAGGGCACGTGTCTCCTGGGAGGCCACCCCAGGGCTCTGGCGGGGCCGGATTGGGTGACCTGCCAGGCAGGTGCCGCAGAAGCTGCGTGAGGGACGGCCTCCTCTGTCCGTAGCAGTTGCGCCAGGAATGGTTGGGGGACGGCCCCAGGCCGGCCTTTGCAGCCCAGTCCTTCAACCCGCCCAGCCTCAGTGACCTCGTGTGAAAGGGGTGATGCTAACGCCATCCCTGCGTGCTGCCCCCGATCTCTCACCAAATGACGGCTGGATACAACAGGACTTTGTGCATCTCACGTCTTAGCCAGCATGGGTTGCAATGATGACTACCCTTCTAATAAATACATGGCTTTTCTTTAGGCATAAATCTAACAGAAAGGGTGGAAGATCTGTGTGAGAAAAATAACTCACCCGAAGGACGGGAAGGCAGACCTGAACAAACGGAACGGGCCACGGAAGGGGCCACATTTCTGAGTGAGGAGATGCGACACACAGATGTCTGCTCCCTCAAATGCCTAAGTCCACGAACTGTGTGCATTTCAACAAATAATGAACAGCATTATTTTGTGAGGGAGGATGAGTAGATTCGAAGATTTATATGAAAGAGGAAAGGCTTATGGTAAAGAAAATGTAGGGGGGGGGGAAAGGGATACTTGTCCTACGGGTTTTCGGACAGTTACAAAGTTACACCAACTGAAAGAGTGTGAATTGGCTGCCAGTGAGATGGGAAAGGAAAGGTTCTTTTCGCCCCAGGGAAGAATGACAGGACAGCAAAAGGAAAGGGTGGGAAAGCAGAGCAAAGTTTTATTAAAGTACACTCCAAGGGAGGCGGGGCAGGTCGAGAGAGACAAAGGCTGGGAATGTCTAGGGTGTGGGCTTATATCAGTGTTTTCTGTTGCTTGGGTCCTAGGGTTGCAACATTTGAGT
This sequence comes from Leptonychotes weddellii, assembly GCF_054177405.1. Classification (NCBI taxonomy): domain Eukaryota; kingdom Metazoa; phylum Chordata; class Mammalia; order Carnivora; family Phocidae; genus Leptonychotes; species Leptonychotes weddellii. Next base: position 5,676 of record NW_027687126.1, on the reverse strand, counting down.
GACAGGCCTGGATTATATAATCGTTAGCCAACTAAGCACTGTCCTTTCTCTAGAAGTATTCAAAATGCCTGCAAGGGGTAGGAAACCACAACAGTGTTTCTGTTCTGGAGACACAGGTGGGATAAGGACAAACGGCTGCTTTCTGCACAAGTGCACCAAGACAACAGACTTAACTCTTCCTCCGCCACCGGGAGGTTGTAACCACAAACTGACTGCTAGATGGGTGGATTGGGGTGGTGCCTGGGCGGTCCTCGGTTGGGGCTCTCCAGCAGGACCCCAGGACGTCTGAGGTCCATCCACCTGTTACTCGGTCTAGCTTCCTGCCTAACAAATGGACAGACAGACGTCCTGCACTCAGGCAGAGCTGAGGCCAGGCTGAGTATGAAGAGCCACGTTTGCGTTCAGGCAATTTGTTACTGACAGCAAAGAAGGAGCACCAAAGAGACCACTCCTTGTCCTGTGCCCTGTCGAGGACAACATCCCAACTAAAGGGGACAGTTGCCTGCCCCCCAAATCACAGCATCTCCCCTGACTGGGAGCCCATTCTAGATAGCAGCCACACCCCACAGGGCACGGGCAGAAAGCCTCACATCTCAGGCCCAGAGACTAGAGGAAAGCCTCCGGACCGCCTCCCGGGCAGACGGGGAAGAGAGTGGGAAGTGGTCTCTGAGCCGGTCGCTAGTCTGTCCTCAGTTCTTGGAGGAGCACAGAGTTACGTGACAGGCTCAGCTTAGCTGCGGTTCCAGACCTGACTTCATAGCCTGGGGCTACTCCTGCAAGGTGACCAGAGCCAAGCCGTTCCCTTACAAAAGAAAAATCAGACAGTGCAGGATGAACCCTGGGCCGCCAACAGTCCACATCAGTGGGGAAACGATCACCTACCCAACAGACATTAGACAGCTACCTCACACCACACAAAAAACAAGTCCCGTAAGGACCAAAGTGCTGAACAGTAAAAAAAAAAAAAAAAAAAAAGGGAAAATATTAGAAGGAAATGTGGGAAGATATTTTTCCAATTTTGGATGGGAAACGTTTTTCTTAACAAGACATGAACCTCAGAACAATAAAGAAGGCCAAGACTGAAATTCCTAAGAAGGAAAAGCTTCTGCGTGAGGAAGACACCAGTGATCAAGTTTGAGCTTAGGATAGACTGCCGGAGACATCACGGGGGATTCCACAAAGGATTAGTAGGTACTAGAAATGGAACATGAAAAACCGCGTTATGCAAATTGAAAGGTAAAAGACAATTCAATAACAAAATAGTTAAAAAGTATAAACAAATCATCCTTAGAGAAAAATGTAAATAACCAGTGACCCGACGAAAAGAACCCAGCGCTTTGCAGTTTAAATGATGAGACAACAGATCAGCAAAAAATTATCAAGATTTATAATCCCAAGCGTGGAGCCAAACCCCTCATGTCGGTGGAAGGATTAATAAATTGGCATAGCCATTGAGGGAGGACTATAAACTCATCTACCCGAATGTAAGATGTGCAGAGCGTTTGATCTAGCAGTTCAGCCTCTAGGAATCATCCGGAAGAAACATGTGCATCTGAAGAAGGGGAGCTGCCTGGATGACCATCAGTAGGAAGTTGGCTTGAAATGTGACCGCACGCCCATCTGGAGAGTCTCACTGGCCATTCCTTGCTCCCTCTGCCGGACCCCGGGCTTGGTCCTGACCCCGCTTTGCTCTGTTCCCACCACACTCTCCCCTACAGCAGCCACCGGCCACTCGCGGTCCCCCAGCGTGCTAGCGCTGAGACGAGCTGTGAGGGCGAAGCACACCAGGCTTCAGAGGCTGAGGCCAGAAACTCCGGTTGAGATGGTCCTTGGTCTCCCACCATTTGCTCCCGATGGCTGAGCTCCAGCACCTGGCCTCCCGCTGGGTTCCCGGGGTCCCGTCACCGTGGGTGCGAGTGGGTGTGCAAGCGTCCTGAGCTGAGGACCCAGGGACCGAGGGCCTCTGTTCTGTGCGGGCCCACGGTTCCGGCTCAGGTCGGCAGGGAGGGCAGCCCCAGAGCTTACAGGTGGCTAAGCTGCCTGCTCCGTCTCCTCTGGATTCCACACTCGCAGGGGCCTCTGCTCCTTAGGACATGAGTTTGGAAGACGCCGTGACCCTGCCCTGGGAACTGGACAGGTGGCGAAGTCCACAGTGACGGGGCGATCGGGCCATCACTATGGTGATGGGGATGGAGGCCTTTGCCATCAGCCTCAGTTTTCTGCATGGCAGCTCTAATGACAGGATGGTCAGCCCTGCCGAGGCTGGAGGCCGCCAGCGCAGGGGCCCTGCTCCGGGTTGCCATGGCAGCGCGGGCCCTCTCGGGGAGCACAGAAGGCCCCGTGGGGGGACTCCCCGCTCCACACCTGGTCGGAGCAGGAAGTGCTGGGCGGCCCGGAGCCCAGGGAAAGCAGGTTGGGGTGTGAGAGGGACACAGTCACAACCTGATTACTCAAGAGTTGTCCCCGGCCACAGGAGGGGAGCAGACCCTTTCTGCTGAGTCTGTCCAGAGGACGCCGCACCACCACGGCTTGGCACAGCCTGGAGAGAAGGCTGCCCGGCGCTGGCCAGCCCCAGCCTCCAGCGCTGGCCGGACGGGCCTTGGTGGGGAAGGGTCCCAGCTGCGTCTCCGAAGAGAAGGCTCGCCGGCTTGCTGGTCAACAATGAAAAGGAGGAAACTCTGTGCCTGAAGCTCAAGCCAGAAGGTGGCTGCAAGGTGGACCATAGCCTCCCTTCAGATCCTTCCTCGGCTGGCAGACGCCTTGGGGTCTTTCTGCTTCGGAAGCTGTCAGGGAACACTGAGGGGTCCCAGCTCACGCGAGCGGGCCGCCGCACAAATGCTGGATGACCGAGCCAGGATGGAGGTCACCAAGAAGGAAAAGGTAATGCACCAGCTCGTGGGCTTCCCCACTAGTGTGGGTTGTGGTTTGTTCAGCACGGACCAGCCTTGGCTCCCCAGAATCGGACGCTGTGCACAAGCCCCTTAGGGAAGGCCTGCTGGGGAGGGAGCCCAGGGCACTGAGTGTGTCCGGCAGCAAGGCTCCTTCTTCCCGGCAGACCAGGCCCTCTCCTGCTGCTTCAGGCTCCAGCCCCGTGACTTGGAAAGTAGGCTGCCAGAGACCTGGCAGCCAACTGCTGGCTGGGGGTCCGGGGAATTTGGAGCCCCAGCTGAGGGGTTGAGGGCCTGGGGTCTCAGTGGGCAGAACCAGCTGTCAGGCTATGAGACAGCCCTCAACGGGCACCATGACAGGCCCCAGACCCCACACTTCTTCACAGGAATCCCTCCAGAAGGAGGACCATGGCTCCTGGCAAGGAGCAGAGAACAGTTACTTTTTCCACAACAAGAGAAATCCAGACGTCCTTGCAGCCAGCCGTGTGCCCAGGCAGTGAGCAAGGAGACAGAGCTGGTGCCAGGCCTGGCGGGGAGGGGGTGGTCGTGCTTGCAGCCCCGGGCCAGGGATCAGGGCAGACTGGGGAAGGTTGGGGAGAGGGCCGGGATCCAGTCCCTTTGGCATGGTCTCCTCCTCACATGTCTTCACTTCTCCTTCTGTGACTTGACGAGGTCAGCACAAACACTGAGCTGGTTTGGCTCCCGGCAGAGTTGATGATGTTAGAGGAAAAAGAGCCAGCCCGAGCCAGGGCGCCTGCAGCTGGCGAGACGGGCCAAGGCCCGAACTGAGTCCCGTATCTGCTGGTGCGGTGGCCGGAGTTCGGATGAGAAATCCTGCCCGAAGGGGCCCCCAGGAGGCTACCTGGGGAGAAGGGAGGTGGCATCTTGGGCTCAAGCAGAGAGGCGGCTTGGTGACTGTGAGCACTGGGGCCTGGGGCCTGCTGTTCTCTCGGGTCAGTGAGCCAGGCGCCAGTGCAGGGAGGCGGGGGGCTGGGCAGAAGACCCTTGTCTTGGGTGGAATGGTGGGGAGGCCGGCTTGGTGTCAGGGTCATCAAAGGAGCGCAGGTTCGGCTGCCGGGCCATCGGCTCCAGCCCTGCGTCATTTGCCCCGGGGCAGCGAGGAAGGGGAAGAGAGGCCCTGTTCACGCCTTCAACGGTGTCCCTAACCGTTGAGCTGCGCTGTGTCCACCTCAGGCTCCCAGGAGCAGAGCGTCCTGGTGGCTTTGGAGGGAGCCCAGGCACCGATTATTCTCCTCTGCTTGCACGCAGCTCTGTTGCCTGTGTTGACCTTTCACCCCTCACCGGCGGTCACCCCTCCGCTGTCACCCCTCTCCGTACCGGTGGCTTCCTCACGCCTGTGTCAGTCCCTCCACGGCTTCTGGAGCCGCTTGGGGGCAGGACTGTGTCTGCTGGCGCCCCCTCCCCAGCCTGCGGCCCCATCACGGCAGGTGCATTCCCTTGGCATGGAGCTCCGTCTCCCGACGGCCACCCCTCCTGCGTGGCCGGAAAGTGGGCCCTGGGAGCCCCCTCGAAAGCCTCTGTGTGTGGCTCCCTCCCTCCTCTGTGCTGAGCCAACCCTCTCCAGGAGCAGCCAGGGGAGCTGGTTGCTGTCCCAGAGCGGGACAGGAAGGGGGGCTCCACAGTGCGTGCAGTCAGCTTCCCTGGGTGGCTCTGGGGAGCACTTTCCAGGAAGAAAGCTGGTAGGGGGCGTCCCCCCATCTTAGCTAGGGGAGCCATAACCAAATGCCATACACTGAGGGGTTTCAGCAATAGCTGTTTGCTTCTTACAGCTCTGGAGGCTCGAGCCCCGGGTCGGGGTGTCAGCGGGGACAGGCTCTGGTGGGGGCCACCTTCCCGCTGTGTCCTCACCTGGCAGAGACACAGAGGGCTCTGGCGTCCTCTGCTCATGCCCCCACCCCCCGGTGACCCCATCCAGCCCTAGTCACCTCCGAAATGCCGACCTCCTCATACCGTCACACTGGGGGTTAGGGCTTCTGACATATGAATTCGGGGAAACAAAATTCAGTTCTGTAGTGTGTAGAATGGAGCCCCCTGAAGTCGGGTCCTCCGGCTGCCAGGGCACAATGCCCCGTGGAACGAGAAGCTCAGAAATAGGATGAGGCTGCCCGGGGCCCCCTCAGCCAGGAGCCGCTGGCTTTGCGCACGCAACCCCAGCTGTCCCAAGAGGTGGCCTGCAGGACACCGTGGGGGGCTGGCTGGAGACGCCCTGAGGGCAGAAGCAAGTGAGCATGCTGACTGTGTCCCCACCTTCTGGTCCAGCATGTCCCGGGGGCGGGGGGCAGTGGCGTCTGGGGCACCTGGGGGCAGGAGCAGGACGAGGGGACCAGCAGTGAGCCCCGGCCAGGCCCACGTCTGTTCCTGTGGCAGCCGGATGGAGAGAGGTACAGGCGGTCTTCCCTGTGCATCTGCAGAACTGGCCAGAAGCTGGACAGAGCGGGACAGAGCCGGAGAGAGCGTGACAGGGCCGGGCAGAGCCGGGCAGAGCGGGGCAGAGTGGGACAGAGTGGGACAGAGCCGGGCAGAGCGGGGCAGAGCGGGACAGAGCGGGACAGAACGGGACAGAGCCGGGCAGAGCTGGGACAGAGCGGGGCAGAGCCGGGCAGAGCAGGGCAGAGTGGGACAGAGCCGGGCAGAGCGGGACGGAGTGGGACGGAGTGGGACAGAACGGGACAGAACGGGACAGAGCGGGACAGAGCCGGGCAGAGCCGGGACAGAGCGGGACAGAGCGGGACAGAGCCGGACAGAGCCGGGCAGAGCGGGGCAGAGC
>NW_027687125.1:0-365 GCF_054177405.1 Leptonychotes weddellii | reverse complement strand
GTGAGGTTTTTAGTTCATAAAGGTGGTGTCTTTTGAGTCTATATAGATTGTACAGCTATTTTCACTCTAGTGTAGGTTTTTAGTTTGTTTGTTTATTTATTTTAGAGAGAGAGCACATGCCCGTGAGCAGGGGGCAGGGGCGGCTCCCAAGGAGAGGGAGAGAATCTTTTTTTTTTTTTTTTTAAGATTTTATTTATTTATTTGACAGAGACAGCGAGAGAGGGAACATAAGCAGGGGGAATGGGAGAGGGAGAAGCAGGCTTCCCACCGAGCAGGGAGCCCGATGCGGAGCTCGATCCCAGGACCCTGGGACCATGACCTGAGTCGAAGGCAGATGCTCAATGACTGAGCCATCCAGGCGCCCT
>NW_027687124.1:0-365 GCF_054177405.1 Leptonychotes weddellii | reverse complement strand
GGCTTGATTTGCCGACACTACAAATGTCACTGAGCACGTTGGGCAGCACCGAGGCCCACCCTGAGAACATGTAAATTCCAAAAGTATATTAATTAATTCGAAGAAAAGGGTCAGCAAACTAACCGTGAGATCTCAGAAGGGTCATGGCCACTCTATCTCCATCATTTTTTAATAAAAGAAGAGGTAGGAGGGGCGCTTGGGTGGCTCAGTCGGTTAGGCGACTGCCTTCGGCTCAGGTCATGATCCTGGAGTCCTGGGATCGAGTCCCGCATCGGGCTCCCTGCTCGGCGGGAAGCCTGCTTCTCTCTCTGACCCTCCCCCCCTCATGTACTCTCTCTCTCTCTCTCATTCTCGCTCTCTCAAAT
>NW_027687123.1:0-365 GCF_054177405.1 Leptonychotes weddellii | reverse complement strand
GGCAGAGGATCCAACTAGACATTTTTCCAAAGAAGACAGACAGATGAACAATAGCACATTAAAAGATTCTCAACATCCTTGTCATCAGGGAAATGCAGATCAAAACCACAATGAGATATCACCTTATATATGTCAGAATGTCTATTATCAAAAAGACAGGAAGTGACAAGTATTGGCAAAGATATGGAAAAAGGGGAACCCTCGTGCACTGTTGGTGGGGAAATAAATTCATGCAGCCATTATGAAAACCAGTATGGAGGTTCCCTCAAAAAATTAAAAAGAATGACCACATGATCTACCAATTTTACTTCTGGGAAAGAAGAAAACAACACTAACTCAAAAAAATATATACATCCCTATGTTCA
>NW_027687122.1:0-365 GCF_054177405.1 Leptonychotes weddellii | reverse complement strand
GCATCCAGGAGACAGCCCCCGACTGGGGACCGATGGGCACCTCAGAGACAGCCCCGGACTGGGGACGAATGCACACATAGGTGACAACCCCCAACTGGGCACGGATGCGCCCCCCCCCCCGTGACAGCCCCCAACTGGGGACGGATGCATGCCTGGAGACAGCCCTGGGCTGGGGACGGATGTGCACCCCAAAGACAGTCTCGGACTGGAGACAGATGCGCATCGCGGAGACAGATGCGCATCGCGGAGACAGCCCCGGGGTGGGGACAGATGGGCACCTCGCAGAGAGCCCCGGGCTGGGGACCGATGGGCACCTCGGAGACAGTCCCCGACTGGGGACCGATGGGCATCCAGGAGACAGCCCC
>NW_027687121.1:0-365 GCF_054177405.1 Leptonychotes weddellii | reverse complement strand
GCAGGGAGCCTGCTTCTTCCTCTCCCTCTGCCCCTGCCCCTCACTCATGCTCTCTCTCTCCAATCAATAAATAAAATCTTAAAAAAAAAGTAATTAAGATGATACATTTTATGTGTTTTACCACTTTTTTTTTTTTGAAAAAAAGGATAAAACCCAGCGGGAAGATCAACCTCATTACAAGAGAAGCTTTGTTCCAAATTGCAAGTATTTGTTCACATGAGATTTAATGAACACCTACTGGTTTGCAGGCCATGTTGGGCGCTCAGGGAGGGAAAAGAAAGGTCATGCCCAGTGTGAAGACGCTCACACTCACTCAACTCAGGGGAAGAGGAAGAGAAAGGGGAGACGACGAGGGCAGACAAGAT
>NW_027687120.1:0-365 GCF_054177405.1 Leptonychotes weddellii | reverse complement strand
ATCAGAGTTTTGATAAGATAATTATAAGGCAAATTAAATTCTACAGGATTTATTGTTATATTTCCTTCTTTTTTTTTATTTTGAGTATAGTTGACAAACAATGTTAACATTAGTTTCAGGTGTACAACATAGTGACTCAACAACTCTATACTGTTAATCTATATCTCTTAATCTCACATGTGTTTCATAATGTAGGAGGTACTCAAAAACTCAAAAGTGAAAACTTTTCAGAATCTGAACACACCTAGACTCCAAATCATTGCCAGAAAACTAGAGGGCTACATCGCTTTGTTTTTCTCCTTTATTAGCACCTAAAGGAACAGTTATTGTCACTCAAATAAATGATTGTTGAATGAATACCTTTA
>NW_027687119.1:0-365 GCF_054177405.1 Leptonychotes weddellii | reverse complement strand
CCTGAGCCAAAGGCAGACGCTTAACGACTGAGCCACCCAGGCGCCCCGAAATTTTACATCTTTAAATTTTAAACTTAAATTTGTTTTTTCCTCTGACTTTTGTTTCATTAATAAAGGTAATGATAATTAAGTTGTCAATTTGTCTAGATTGGGTGTCATATACACATAAATTCTTATAGATGTGAATACTGCATATTGTATTTCTATCTAGAAATTGCATTATTTCTTTATCTAAACCCTAATTAAAGTATATAAGATGGTAGTGATATTAGGATGATAATAATGATAAGAGGTTAACATCCATAAAGCAAATACTATTGTTAAAATTTGTTCTAATATAGATACTAAATCATTTGATTCTTACA
>NW_027687118.1:0-365 GCF_054177405.1 Leptonychotes weddellii | reverse complement strand
GAAACCACGACAACCTTCAGTAGGTGTGGTCCGTCCAGACCATGGCATATTATGCAGCACTATAAACACATGAGCTATCAAGCCATGAAGAGACGCAGAGGAATCCTAAATGCGTATTTCTAAGTGAAAGAGGCCCATCTGAAAAGGCTACATACTCTAGAACTCTAACTACAAGGCATCCTGGAAAAGGTCAAAGGATGGAGACAGCAAGAGGATCAGTGGTTGCCGGGGTCAGGTGGGGATGAGTAAGTGGGGCACAGAGGATTTTCAGGGTAGGGAAAATACTCTGTATAATATCATGATGAGGGATATAAGTCATTCTGCCTTCGTCCAAATCCACAGAATAGCCAACACCAGGAGTGAAC
>NW_027687117.1:0-365 GCF_054177405.1 Leptonychotes weddellii | reverse complement strand
TGTTATCTCTCCAGGCCAATGCCGAACTAAAGGAAACAAAAAGAAGGAGAAGGGGTTTTATGTTTGGTTAAAGTATGGAATTTTGATTCGTTGTCTCGGGTAGAAACAATTTGCATCAATGTCAGCTACTTCTCTTCCTCATCAATTTGATTTGGAGGTCTCTAGTGTCTATACAGGACCAGGTGGCAGATGGAGCCTTTTTAGGCATGAGATGTGTACCCGAGGCTTAATAACTTCTAGTTTTGCAGCAGTGCCAGCGGTCATGAGAGCTGGGTAAAGTCCCTATTTTTCTGTGCTGAAATTTATAAAATGTCGAAACACCAGGCTCTAAACTGTGGCCAGCAGGATCCATTGAATTGGAATCT
>NW_027687116.1:0-365 GCF_054177405.1 Leptonychotes weddellii | reverse complement strand
GGCAGAGGATCCAACTAGACATTTTTCCAAAGAAGACAGACAGATGAACAATAGCACATTAAAAGATTCTCAACATCCTTGTCATCAGGGAAATGCAGATCAAAACCACAATGAGATATCACCTTATATATGTCAGAATGTCTATTATCAAAAAGACAGGAAGTGACAAGTATTGGCAAAGATATGGAAAAAGGGGAACGCTCGTGCACTGTTGGTGGGGAAATAAATTCATGCAGCCATTATGAAAACCAGTATGGAGGTTCCCTCAAAAAATTAAAAAGAATGACCACATGATCTACCAATTTTACTTCTGGGAAAGAAGAAAACAACACTAACTCAAAAAAATATATACATCCCTATGTTCA
>NW_027687115.1:0-7090 GCF_054177405.1 Leptonychotes weddellii | reverse complement strand
AGTCCAGCTCTAAGACCTGGCTTGTCATCAGCCTTCAACACAATTACTGAAGCACAGAAACTCTGTTTCTGATTGGTTTACTTACCTCCTGGGAGGACAAAAGCAACTGAAAACTTTTTTTTTTTTAAACTAAAAACAGAAGGAAGTGTGTGTTAGAAAAGAGAGCACAGAAAAACTGTGGCTTCAGCTCAATCTGACCACGTGACAGAGTCCAGAGCTATCAGTCGTGAATTAATCCTGCTGGTGAGGCTAATCATCAGGACAATCAACTTCTCCTTCCTACTTTTCCTTATTCCAGATCAGGGTGGGAAAGTGGTGGCTGTCCAGAGTCCCCGGAGATGTTCCATCAATGGAAAGCATACAGCAGCAACAGGATGGTACAGACGCCAATGACACCGCCCAGGATGAGGGAGTCTCGCCGCTTCCTCAGATTGATCCGCTGGATCAGGCTGTTCACAGCAGGAAAATGATCTTTGGGAAATCTTTATTAAGGTCATATTTAAAGAAGCCTCTTTAGTGAAAAGTCACAGGAGTCACAAAAATAGAGATCAGTGTAGTCCAGAAACAATAAATAAGAAGAAGAAATACAGGGGAAGAAAATTACACTGAGGGAGTCTTTAAAAAACATATGCCCCAGCTGGGGGTGTCCTACTAAACAAGGACCCAAACAAATCGAGGAATTACTACCAAGCTTCAGGTCAGGGTGGGAGCCAGTGTGTGAACGGAGGAACAATGCAGGGCAGGGAGGCACAGGTAACAGCCACCTCCCACTGCCGCCACCCTGTTCCCCCAACTCCCTCCTTCGGCTCCCTCCCCCTCCCCCACCTCTTCATCGCTCTTTAAACCCCCTTCTCTCAGGAGAGTAGGAAGTTTTGCCAGAAGAGTTTTGAAGAAGTAACTGATCTTCTCTTTCAGGGTGACAACCCCCTTAGAATTGGACAATTGGTGGGAACCAACTCTAGGGTCTGAATAAATCAGCTGCTGGTGAATTATTTAAATTTTTAAATTTACTTTGCAGCAGTAGGTAGGATATGGTAGGAAAGTGGGTTTCACTGTTCTAGCTGTCCTACTTGGGAAACATAAAAAAAGGAAATTTCCAATTTTAGAGGTTTAAAAACAGTCACAACTATATTTTACTTAGTATTTCAAAGTATCTTCATACTCTAGTTTGTATGTTGTAGACCAAAGCAAATGCCTGCGCATCCTGTATTGTTTTCCATGTCCAACAATATACCTGCAGTGCATCCTCTTTAACAGAGAGATAGCCTATCGAAGTCAAAAAACCACCAACAAAAACCACCTACAATACTGGACAGCTGGGATAATACCTCCACGCTGTGAATCCTGATTGCATTTTCCTGTAACTAAACTACTCAGCAGGGACTATATTCGTGCACTTATATATTCTACATATTATATGATTAGGACCATGTCTTCTACTAATCTTGAATTTCCCTGTCTACCCAGAATAGAGCTTCACATACCGTAAGCATTAATGTGTTTTTTGAAATAACGAAAAAAAAAATTTGCAGAAATAATTTTTAAAATATACAAGAACAGGAAGCATGAAATAATAGGCAAAAACTTTTACAAGGTATTGGGAGCCTGGGTGGCTCAGTCGTTAAGCATCTGCCTTCGGCTCGGGTCATGATCCCAGGGTCCTGGGATTGAGCCCTGCATCGGGCTCCCTGCTTGGCGGGAAGCCTGCTTCTCCCTCTCCCACTCCCCCTGCTTGTGTTCCCTCTCTCTCTGTGTCTCTCTCTGTCAAATAAATAAAATCTTAAAAAAAAAAAACTTTTACAAGGTACGAATCTCAAACAGAGCAAATGCTTAATCTTTTTTTGCTTAGTAAAAGGATCAACAATCCCCTTATAAGGAGTACGCAAAACTTCTGGCATTAGGAAACCCTGTCTCTAATGGGCACCTTTCTGTCCAGTTTACCTTTAGGGAGCCCCCTCCTTCTCCTACATAGTAATCTAGTTCAGTCCATGTAATAGCGTGGGCTGACCTTGTCCTCTGCCATCAGGTATATGTACAAACTCAGGATTGGCTAGGAAGAATATTTATAGTGACTCTAGCTGGGGAAACTACAGTCTTCTTGAGACTTTTATCACAGCTATTAGAAAAGACCCCCCTTTCCATGGGGATTTCTGAACTAATAGAAGGTGACTCGTATAGCCATCTCTGTCACCATGAGGAGAAAATCTGAGAATGAGGCCAACCACAGGAAAGAAGAGATGGAGTAGGTAGGGGGAAAAGAGAGAGGAAAGGCAGATTAATAATAAAATCTGACAATAAAATCTGAGCTCTTGAATCGATCCATGCCTTAAGCCAAATTCTACCCGAGAATTTTAGATAAATATAAACAAATTAATTCCCTCCTTTCCCTCCTTAAGTCAGTCTGAATTGGGTTTCTGTTACTACCTCTCTATGGAGTCCTGACTAATACCCATTTTACTTGATTTTTTTGAACACACATTGTTCTGGAAGTATTATAATTTGATGATACAATGTATATAGCAGTACTCTGTCAACTGTATAGCCCTATATAAAATACAAATGATTGTGGATGTGTGGTTTTATACTTAGGGTAATGGAACAGGAACAAAATTCACAAAAAACTGGAAAATACCAATACATTTCAGGATACTCCTTAGGCAAGTAAGTATCAAACTAAAAGTGACCTTAAATTATCTTGGACCATGGGTGCCTGGGTGGCTCAGTTGGTTAAGCGACTGCCTTCGGCTCAGGTCATGATCCTGGAGTCCCGGGATCGAGTCCCACATCGGGCTCCCTGCTCAGCAGGGAGTCTGCTTCTCCCTCTCCCGCTCCCCCCTCTTGTGCTCTTTCTCTCTCTCACTCTCTCTCTCAAATAAATAAATAAAATCTTTAAAAAAAAAAAATATTATCTTGGACCAGAAGGTACTCAACTTTTGAAAATTATAGATCCTTCCTCCCTTAGTAATTGGGAAAGAAAGCTTTTTTTCTCCAAAAGGCTTGACTTTTCAGAGAGTAAACAAAATGTTTCAGAGTAGCAGGCTTACCAGTTTCTCCACTGGGTTTCATGGAAATATTAGTAATCCTAATTCAGTAATCAGGAAACTCAAGAATTAAAAAGGTAGAGGTCATAATAAACTATCCTAGCATTCAGCTTGTGCATGAAGAGTCACATGAAAATACTCTACTGGCAGTTACAACTCATCTACATGTATGGCTGTCTGTCTCCTTCCTTCTTCTAAGCATCTGCCACTGACTTAATTCTCCAAACTGGAAAAAGAAGAAAAAGCATGTCATTTACAATGTTGAGGTAAGAATAATATATACTGTAGCGTTCTAACATGGATTCAAGAGCTTTTAAAATGTAAAATAATTTTCTGAGTAATTTGAAAATTCACATTTATAATTTTTTTCTAAATCTACTAATATCAGACTTCTCGTGTATAATCTTTTACAAATGGCACTAAACAGTATCAACTTTTATAAAGTAGGAATTCAAGGCATATTCATATTATGTAATTACTAATGGCCTCAACTGCTGATGATGGCAACCTGACCAAAAAAAAAAAAAAAGCAAGCACAGACACCTCCCCCTGCCAAAAACTAGAGACTTCAAACTTTCAAAAGGATACTGGCCAAAGTATTCATTTTGCTCTGAATCGACTTCAACATTCCTCTCTGGGAAGTCATATTTTCTTTTGTTGCCATAGCAATGCTGAAGGGGTAAAAGAGAAGATAATTAATTACATTGGCATTTAAAATTACCCTGCATGGATCCACCATACTCTTATTAAAAAGTGAACAGAAAACTAAGATAAGCAACATCACCTTGAAAAGCACAGGCAAAAAATAAAAATCATTTCCCAAGTCACCTTCACACTGTCCTTTTCCCAAATGACCACTCCAGCCCCGCTGCTATCCTCTGATGTCTTTTTGGACAAGGCAGTAGGCCATTTCCTGTGATTTTTCCCAGTCAGTTAAGCATCTGCCTTCAGCTCAGGTCATGATCCCAGGGTCCTGGGATTGAGTCCTGCTTCTCCCTCTCCCTCTGTACTCTCTCTCTCTCTCTAAGTAAAATCTTTAAAAAAAAAATGGTTTTCAAAGGGGCCAGCTACTAAAATATCCTTAATCAGGAACTGTTGAGAGGAAGTAGGAAATTACGATCATAAAAATAGAACCAAAAGTGTAACACATCACAAAATATTCATATATAACCAGTCCTTAATTTATGAAAAGATTATGTTCCAGAATTCTACTTGGGAACCAACTAGGCAGATTTTATTTTTTTATTTATTTGTTTATTTGACAGAGAGACAGAGAGAGAGTGAGAGAGGGAATATAAGCAGGGGGAGTAGGAGAGGGAGAGGGAGAAGCAGGCTTCTCGCAGGGATCCCAACATGGGGCTCAATACAGGACCCCGGGATCATGACCTGAGCCGAAGGCAGACGCTTAACCAACCTGAGCCGCCCAGGCGCCCCAACTAGGCAGATTTTAGGAGACACATTCAACATTTTGCTGGGTTTCCAAGCCAGTTGACAAAGGTTACACATTCACTAAATGACTGAGAGAGATGGGGTAAAGTCCCTTCTCTTACAAAGAGAATAGTCTCTTCCACGTGACTACTCTGATGTACTGTTTAAAAGAATCTCAGTTAATATTTTTTACTTTCACTGCCAGGATTAACTTTCAACAGCCTTATCTCCCTGGACATTAGAAACCTAGAGGGCAGGGTCAGTAACCATTTTGATACGTAACACATGGGGGAGTGCTATAGATACTGACGTTATAAAAACAGCAGGAAACAGAATGTTCTTGAATAATTCTGAAAATATATGAAACATTAAAAAAAAAATAGCAACAGAGATGAAGAGATTCTGGGAAGATGATGATCAGAGCACATATTCCTGACCTCATCTCTGGTCTAATTTCCTCCATGGAGGAACACAAGAACAAGGCAGATATGAAGGGGAGGGGTCCATCTGAGATCCCAAGTTCTTTTGAAATCTCCAGGGAAGAAAGCCAGGTAGGCTATACTCTCTCAAGCAAGGGAAGAACCAAGGAACTGATGGCAGGGAAGACTAGATTTTCCTTCAAGCCTGGGGCAAAGACCTAGGTTTCACTGCATAGTGAGGAGCCCAGAGAGTGGAAGAGATGGACCTGCATGCATGGGAGCTGCAGTGATGGACGGAGCTGCTCCCAGTACCTGCAGCTGATAAAGGGCTGCTATGCACAACCAGAGGAACCTATAAGCTGAGAGCTGACAGTCCACCAGCTGGTGTGATGCCAAGCCCTGAAGAAGAAAAAAACTGCTGGGCCATCCACTACCACCTGTTATGCCTCTGCTTAGGGGTCAGGGGTCTCTAATAGCCTGACCTATATGGGAGCTGACTAAAAGTACTTTTGAACAGGCAACACCAGGTATCCTATTGGAGGAAAATACTAGAGGGAGTACTCTAAGCAAATGGCAAATCAAAACTGAAATTTCAAGATTTGAGGAGGAGGCGAAGAAGAAACAAAAATGTGTGAGGAGATAGATAAAAGGATATATATTAGAACATTGTTTGATATAGTAAAAGACAAACACACAAAAACACCCCCCCTCCCATGGAAACAACTCTGGAATGGTTTAACAGATTATGATATAACCATACTATGAAATAATATTTGGTTATTAAAAAGAATAATATGGCATTATTTCTATTAACCTGGAGGAATGTTTATGATATACTGAATGATTAAAGCAAGCCACAGAATGTGTGAAGTATGAATCCTTTTTCATTTAAAGCAATAAAACATCTTTGTATATGTTTGTATGACAGTGAGAGCACATTAGAAAGACATTAACAACTGTCAGTTAATACATGTTACTCAGGGGATAGGAATGGAGGGACACTACCAGGAGATGAACTTTTTATACATTTTACTTTTAAACTGTTCCAATAAGAACACTGTACTTTTCTGAAACATACATATCTAATAAAGGAAATTGAAAAGAAAACTGCAGGAATTCCACTTGAGTGACTAAGAAATGTGAATAACATTATCAGCACCAAATCTGCTGCAGTTATTCACCTTAGTACCACTACGAGTCAAGCAATGATTTATAAAAGTTTTTCTCAGATCCTAGAAAAGATCAAGAATTGAGGGGATCAGGTATCTCTGAAGGTAAAACTGTGGAATACAGCTAGAGATGGAAATTCTTAGAAATTTGTACAAGGAACTGCCAGACCCCTATATTACCCTCCCTGAACCATGAAGTCAGGTGACTGCCCCCAGTTCAGTAGAAGATCTAACCTAGAAGAGACCTCAGAGATAATGACACTTTGAAGCTCTCAATGAAACAGCCAGGCCCCCTTCTGATCATCCATTGTGAGGCCTACTACTTGGCAAGTGTCCCACCACCCATGGACACAGAATGGGCTTCCAAGTACTGGATTTTGGAGCCTTACCCTTAAATATGAACAAAGAGGGGTGCTTGGGTGGCTAGTTGGTTAAGCGTCTGCCTTCAGCTCAGGTCATGATCCCAGGGTTCTGGGATCGAGCCCCACGTCGGGCTCTCTGCTCAGTGGGAGCCTGTTTCTCCCTCTCCCTGCTTGTACTCTCTCTCTCTGTCAAATAAATAAAATCTTAAAAAAAAAAAATAAATATGAACAAAGAACGAAGAATCACTACAAATTTGAGAAGAGCCTCTAATGAAAGACAGAGATCCAAACCAAACCAAACAAACCAGCAAACAGAAAAGTGAATCTGAGGAAACAGAGGCAATAATAGAAGCTCAAGAAAGTCTAAAATTAAATTATATTTAATGTCTTCAGAGAGAGAAAAGAAGGCATCACATCCATGAAACATATAAACATATAAATACATGTATATATGCATGTGTATATGTGTGTGTAAGAGTGTACTCACCCCTTAGAAAAGAGCAGGTGTAAATTTAAAAAAAGAATGGAAATTAAAACATAATAGAAGCGTTGAAAGGACAAATTGAGTAAACCCCTCAGAAAGTAGAAAAAAAGGTAAATGGAAAATGAAGACAAGACAGGAAAAACAGAAGGTCCAACACATTTATTACCTTTTAAAATTAAAAACAAAA
>NW_027687114.1:0-14632 GCF_054177405.1 Leptonychotes weddellii | reverse complement strand
ACAAACTGAGGGTTGCTGGAGTGGGGGTTGGGGTGGGAGGGATGGGATGGCTGGGTGATAGACACTGGGGAGGGTATGTGCTATGGTGAGCGCTATGAATTGTGCAAGACTGTTGAATCGCAGATCTGTACCTCTGAAACAAATAATACATTATATGTTAAGAAAAAAAAAAAAGAAGAAGATAGCAGGAGGGGAAGAATGAAGGGGGGGAAATCGGAAGGCGAGGCGAACCATGAGAGACGATGGACTCTGAAAAACAAACTTAGGATTCTAGAGGGGAGGGGGGTGGGAGAATGGGTTAGCCTGGTGATGGGTATTAAAGAGGGCACGTTCTGCATGGAGCACTGGGTGTTATGCACAAACAATGAATCATGGAACACTACATCAAAAACTAATGATGTAATGTATGGTGATTAACATAACAATAAAATAATTTAAAAAAATAAAATAAAATAAAATAGTTATGTTTAAGTCCAAAAACAAAAAACAAAAAAAAGATGTTTCATGGCTCAGAATGTGGTCTATCTTGGTAATTGTTCCATATGAGCCTGAGAAGAATATAAAAAAAAAAAAATCTATGGGATTAAGGAAAAACAATGTTTAGAGAGAAATCCAAGGCAATAAATGCATTTGTCAGAAAAGTTGAATAGATTAAAACCAATGATGTAGGTTTTCACAAAATAAATTAACCCAGTACGAGCAGAAGGAAAGAAATAAAGATTAAACAGAAATCAATAAAACTGTAAAGGTAAAAACAACAAAGAAAATTCATGAAACTAAGAGCTGTTTTGTTTTTTTTTTTAATATCAGCAAAATTGCTAAACCTCTAATCAGACTGAAAGAAAGAAAGAAAGAAAGAAAGAAAGAAAGAAAGAAAAAGAAGAAAGAAAGAGGAAGGAAGGAAGAGAGAGAGTGAGAGGGAGAGAGAGAAGGAAAGAAGGAAAGAAAGAAAGAAAGGAAGGAAGAAAGAAAGAAAGAAAGAAGAAAGAAAGAAGGAAGGAAGGAAGAAGAAAGAAAGAAAGAAAGAAAGAAAGAAAGAAAGAAAGAAAGAAAGAAAGAAAGAAAGAAAGAAAGAAAAGACTAATATAAGAAATGAAAAAAAGGGCGCCTGGGTGGCTCAGATGGTTAAGCGTCTGCCTTCAGCTCAGGTTATGATCCCAGGGTCCTGGGATCGAGTCCCGCATTGGGCTCTCTGCTCCTTGGGAGCCTGCTTCTCCCTCTGCCTCTCTCTCTCTCTCTGTCTCTCATGAATAAATTAAAAAAAAAAAAAAAGAAAGAAATGAAAAAAAAAATCACTACTGATCCCACAGATATTATAAAGATAATAAAGGATTTTACTAACAACTTTATGGCCATAAACTCTACAACATAAGTGAAATGGATCAATTCCTTGAAAGAAAACTACCAAATCTCACTAAAGAAGGAATAGATAACTTAAATAGTCCATGAATCTATCAAGTAAGTCTATGAACCATGTGTAGTTAAAAACATTCCATATAGGGCACCTGGGTGGCTCAGTCATTAAGCATCTGCCTTCGGCTCAGGTCATGATCCCAGGGTCCTGGGATCAAGCCCTACATCAGGCTCCCTATTCAGCAGGAAACCTGCTTCTCCCTCTCCCACTCCCCCTGCTTGTGTTCTCTCTCTCACTGTGTCTCTTTCTCTGTCAAATAAAAAAAAAAAATTTTTTTTTTAATTCCATGTAAGAAAACTATAGAGCCAAATGTTTTCACTGGCAAATTCTACCAAACAATTAAAAGATATAATGCCAATTGTACACAACCTCTCAGAAAATGAAGGAAAAGAACATTTCTCAACTCATTTTATGATCAGAATTACTCTAATGCCAAAACAAGACAGATATTACAAAAAAAAAGAAGAGAAAAAACTAGAAATCAATAACCCACATGAAAATATTTGCAAAAATTCAAAATAAATATTAGCAAATTTATCCAGCAATATATAAAAGTGAATGATACATCACAACCAAGTGAGGTATATTCCAGGAATACATGACTAATTCAACATTCAAAAATCAACCAATGTAATTCACCATATTAACAGATGGAATAAGTAAACCCAAATAAATGGCTCTGTAAATGCAGAAAAAGCATTCAACAAATTCAGTATCTATCCATAATAAAAAATTATCATTAAACTAAAAATAGAAGGAAACTCTCAAACTGATACAGTGAACTTTGAAAAACCTACAAATAAGATGATACTTCACAGTAAGACTTGAATGGCTTCCTCCTAAGATCATGAACAAGGCAAGTATATCTATTTGTTCTCACATTTCTATTAATTACTGCATTGTAGATTCTAACCAGTGCAAAAGTCAAGAAAAATAAATAAAAGTCATGCAACTTAAAAGGGAAGAATTAAAAATATCTTCATTTGCATGTGGCATAACTGCATAGGTAGAAATGCATAAGAAATTCATAAAAAAAGCAAAGTTGGAAGGTATAAGGGCATTTTAAAACTCTAATTTATTTCTATATACTAATAACAAACAACTGGTGATTTAAATTTCAAAACTAATGTTATTGAAATACAAATAATAATTAAAATACGAAATACTATGGATAAATTAGTTGCCTCAGTCCCAGTGCAGCAGGCCCCCACACCCAGAAGACTGGCCCAAACTCCTGTCAACACCACATCCCTCAACCCCAAACTTTTTCTTCTTAAGGCTGTTACCCTCAAGAACAGAAGTAACTAACTTTCCTAACACAGAAAAGCAGGCACAAGACTTAGACAAAATGAGAAGACAGAAGAATTTGTCCCAAATGAAAGAACAGGAAAGGCCAAGGCCAGAGGTCTAAGTGAAACAGATATAAGTAACATGCCTGATAGAGAATTTAAAATAATGATCATAAAGATACTCACTGGAATTAGGAAAAGAGTGGAAGACATGAGTGAGACCTTTAAGATGGAGATAAGAAATAATATAGCAGAAATAAAGGGCTCAATAAATAAAATAAGAAACACACTTGATGGAATAAACAGAGGGCTGGAAAAAAGCAGAGGAACAAATTAATGACCTAGAAAACAGAGTAATGGAAAGTAATCAAAGTGAACAAAAGAGAGAAAAAAAAGAAGTATGCAAAACGAGAATAGACTTAGGGAACTCAGTGACTTCATCAAACATAGTAACATTACAGGAGTCCCACAAAAAAAAGAGAGAGAGAGAGGAAAAGGGACAGAAAAGTTATTTGAAGGAATAATAGCTGAAAACTTCCCCAATCTGGGGAGGAAACAGATATCCAGAACCAGTAGGCACAGAGAACTCCCAAGAAAATCAACAAAAGCAGATCCATACCAAGACATATTATAATTAGAATGGCAAAATATAATGAGAAAGAAAACTTTTTTAAAGCAGCAAGACTAAATAAGACAATTACATACAAGGGAAACCCAGAAGGCTATCTGGGGATTTTTCAGCAGAAACTTTCCAAGCCAGGAGGGAGTGGCATGATATACTCACAGGCAAGAATATTCTATCTAGCTAGTCTATCATTCAGAATAGGATAAAGAGTTTCCCAGACAAACAAAAACTAAAGGAGTTCATGACCCCTAAACTAGCAAGAAATATTAAAGGGGACTCTTTGAGTGGAAAGGAAAGACCAAAAAATGATAGTATGAAGGTAAATAACACAAAAGCAGTAAAAATAAATATTTTTATAAAACATCAGCCAAAGAACTCACAAAATAAAAGGATGTAAAATATGACACCACATTCCTAAAACATGGGGAAGAAAGGTGTAAAGAATGGGTTTAAATTTAAACAACCATCAACTTAATATAGACTGCTATATGCAGAAGATGTTACATACAAACCTAATGGTAACCACAAATCAAAAATCACTAAGAAATATGCAAAGAATCCAAATATATCACTAAAGTAAACCAGCAAACCATGAAAGAGAGAAAGACAAGAAAGGATCAGAGAAAATCTTCAGAAACTACTACAAAACAAGTAATAAAATGGCAATAAATACATATCTATCAATAATCACCTTGAATGTAAATAAACACTCCAATCAAAAGATAAGGGGTGACACAATGATTTAAAAAACAAAACTCATTTATATGCTGCCTATAAGAAACTCAGTTTCGACCTAAAGACACCTGCAGATTGGAAGTGAGGGATATAGAATCATTTATCATGATGTCAAACAAAAGCCAGAGTAACAATACTTACATCCAACTTTAAAACAAAGACTGTAACGGGCGCCTGGGTGGCTCAGTCGGTTGAGCGACTGCCTTCGGCTCAGGTCATGATCCCAGGGTCCTGGGATCGAGTCCCACATCAGGCTCCTTGCTCTGCGGGGAGCCTGCTTCTCCCTCTCCCACTCCCCCTGCTTGTGTTCCCTCTCTCGCTGTGTCTCTCTCTATCAAATAAATAAATAAAATCTTTAAAAAAAAAAAAAAACAAAGACTGTAACAAGAGACAAAGAAGTCCACTATATAATAA
This sequence comes from Leptonychotes weddellii, assembly GCF_054177405.1. Classification (NCBI taxonomy): domain Eukaryota; kingdom Metazoa; phylum Chordata; class Mammalia; order Carnivora; family Phocidae; genus Leptonychotes; species Leptonychotes weddellii. Next base: position 10,155 of record NW_027687114.1, on the reverse strand, counting down.
TAAAGGGGGCAATGCAACAAGAATATATCACAATTGTAAATATTTATGCACTCAATATAGGAGCATCCAAATACATAAAATGGTTAATAACAACCATAAAGGAACTAACCAATATTAATACAATAATAGTAGGGGATTTTAACACCCCACTTACAGCAATGGACAGATCATCTAAATAGAAAATCAACAAGGAAACAATGGCTTTGAATGATACACTGGACCAGATGGATTTAACAGATATATTCAGAACATTCCATCCTAAAACAGCAGAATACACATTCTTTTCAAGTACACATGGAACATTCTCCAGAATAGATCATATATTAGTCCACAAAACAAGCCTCAACAAACTAAAAAAGATCAAAGTCATACCACACATCTTTTCTGACCACTATGCTATGGAACTAGAAGTCAACCAATAGAAAAAGTCTGGAAAGACCACAAATACATGGAGATCATACAACATGCTGCTAACCAATGAATGGGTCAATCAAAATATCAAAGAGGAAATAAAAAAGAAATGAAAATGAAAATACAATGGTCTAAAACCTTTGGGATGCAGCAAAAGCAGTTCTAAGAGGGAAGTTTATAGCAATATAGGCCTACCTCAAGAAGCAATAAAAATCTCAAATAAACAACTTAACCATACACCTAAAGGACCTACAAAAAGAACAACAAACAAAACCTAAAACCAGCTGAAGGAAGGAAATAATAAAGATTAGGGCAGAAATAAATTATATAGAAACTAAAACAAAAACAATAGAAGAGATCAATTAAACCAAGAGCTGCTTCTTTGAAAAAATAGATCAAATTGGTAAACCTGTAGCCAGACTTATCAAGAAAAAAAGAAAAAAATTCAAATAAAATCACAAATGAGAGATGAGAAATAACAACCAATATCACAGAAATACAAATAATTGTAACAGAATATTGTGAAAAACTATATGTCAACAAACTGGACAACCTAGAAGAAATGGATAAATTCCTAGAAACACATAACCTTCCAAAACTAAAACAGGAAGAAATTGAAAATTTGAACAAACATTACCAGCAAAGAAATTGAATCCATAATCAAAATACCACCCCCCCCCCAAAAAAAAAAAGTCCAGGACCAGAGAGCTTCCCAGGCAAATTCTACCAAACATTTAAACTATTCCAAAAAAATAGGAAAGAAAGGAAAACCTAAATTCAGTCTATGAGGCCAGAATTACCCTGATACCAAAACAAGACACAGACACCACTGGAAAAGAGAACAACAGGCCAATATCTCTCATGAATATAGGTGCAAAAGTCCTCAACAAAATATTAGCAAACCAAAACCAATCATAAAACAGAGAAGGAGGCAAACTGTAAGAGACTTTTAACTATAGGAAACAAACTGAGGGTTGCTGGAGGGGAGGTGGATGGGTGGGATGGGGTAATTAGGTGATGGGCATTAAGGAGGGCACATGATGTGATGAGTACTGGGTGTTATATGCAACTGATACATTACTGAACACTACATCTGAAACTAATGATGTACTATATGTTGGCTAATTGAATTTAAATTAAAAAAAGAAAAAAAAGAAAGTTGAGTAAATGCTTGCAATGAAAAAAAAAAAAAGCAATACAATGAGATATCACCTTACACCAGTCAGAATGGTTAAAATCAGCAACACAAGAAACAACAGCGTTGGCAAGGATGTGGAGAAAAAGGAACCCTCTTGCACTGTTGGTGAGAATACAAACTGGTGCAGCCACTGTGGAAAACAGTATGGAAGTTCCTCAAAAAGTTAAACATAGAATTAGCTTATGATCCAGCAATCATACTACTGGATCTTTACCCAAAGAATAAAAAACACTAATTAAAAGGGATACATGCACCCCTGTTTGTTACAGCATTATTTACAACAGAGAAGATATGGAAGCAGCCTAAGTGTCCATCAATTGATTAATGGATAAAGATGTGGTATATACATACAATGGAATATTATTCAGCTATAAAAAAGCATGAAATTTTCCCATTTGCAGTGACATGGATGGAACTAGGGAATATCATGCTAAACAAAATAAGTCAGTCAGAGAAAGACAAGTACCATATGTTTTCACTCATATGTGGAATTTAAGAAACAAAATTAAAAAAAAAAAAAAACAAGCAAAGGGAAAAGAGAGAGAGAGACAAACCAAGAAACGGATTCTTAACTATAGAGAAGAAACTAATGGTTACCAGATAGGAGGGGAATGGGGAGCTGCATTAACTAGATGATGGGGATTAGGGAGTGCACTTGTGATCCTGAAACTAATATAGCACTGTATGTTAACTAACTGGAATTAAAATAAAAACCTAAAATAATAATAATAAGAAGAAACACATCACAATTTTAAAAAAGACAAAATATTTCAACAGACACTTCACCAAAGAAGATTTACTGATAGCAAATAAACATATCAAAAGATATTCAACATCATTAGTCAACAGTGAAGTGCAAATTTAAACCACCATAAAATAGCCATTTGAATTGCTAAAATTAAAAACACCCACCATATCAAGAGTTTGTGAGGGTGTGGAACAACTGCTGGTGGTAACATAAAATAGCACAACCATTTTGTAAAATTGTCTAGCAGAATCTTACAAAATTAAACATAGAACTATGCTATGATATAGCATTTCCATTTCTAGAGACATGGAAAATTAAGGAATTAAAGCCTATTTCCACACAAAGACTTGTTTATCCACAAATGTCCTTAGGAGATTTATTTATTTGAGATGTTTTTATTAAAAGCTAAAAGCTACAAAACAACCCAGATGACAGCCAACAAGTGAATTAATAAGTCATGGTATAAATGACACAGTAGAATATTATTTAGTAATTTAAAAAAAAAGAAAGCAAACGATTGATACATACAACATGGGAAATTCTCCAAATGGTTATGCTAAGTGACAGAAGCCAGATCCCTTTCCCCCATAAAAGTGTATATAATGTATGGTTCCATTTATATTAAAGTCTAAAAAATGCCAATTAATATATAATGATGGTAAGTAGGTGAATGTTTGGGGATGGGGTTGATGGAAGAATTGAACTACGAAGGAGCACTCTTTAGGAGTTCATGGAAATGGTTTTTTTATTAACTGTGGTGATAGTTTTGTGGGTATATAAACATGTTGAAATTTGTCAAATTACAATGTAGTTTATTAGATATCAGTTAAACCTCAATCAAGCTGTTTTTTTAAAAGTACATAAGGGAATCAAAGTAGGTAAAAAGAACTCTTTTTGAAGTTTGAAATTCATTTTTAGGAAATTCAGGTAGAGAGAAAACCAAGCAATGAGAATGTGGCAGAGCTATACAACTCTGCAGATGGTCGTTGCTTCTTAGTTATTCAGGATATTAATGGTGGTTGGAAACAGCATTCTTGAAGTTTGTTCAAGGTGGTCCATCCCATCAAAGTTTACCTTGCTCCATATTTATCCAATAAAACTAAGAAAAAAAAAAGATGCTTTTTAAAATTAAAGACCTTATTAACACTTCCAAAGAATTTTGGCCAGCCTAACTTGAACCATAGTCTCAGACTAGGAGCCACTGTGTCATGGAACGGAGTTTCGAACCTATTCATGGGAATAATTTCCTGAAGAACTGAAATAACTGACTGTAAATTATCTGAACTCATTTCACTGAAACAGTGCTACAAGATAAGTCTAAGATCTTTCCTACAGGTAACTACCATGGGTCTGAGTCCAATTGGATACATTGCTACTATAGAGAGTTGCTAACAATTTGTTACATGTTTGTGAAAATCAGTAAAACATATAAAGCAGAGAAATAGAGTAATGTATAAACAAGGTACATGGAACCACAGCTCCCTGGACTAGAGATAATTTGTTGACAAAAATTTACTTCCTAAATCTCTAATCCAGAAGTAGTTAGAAACAAGTCAACTAATGCTAATGTAACTTATCAACCTTTTCAAAACAACGGAAACTACAACAGAGATAACAACTTCAAGAACCAGCTCCTACTCCTGAGGCTGGGGAAACAAAAGGAAGAAGCTGGGAACTTAGGGGCCCTCTGAGATGGTGCCCTGACATCAGTGGACTAGGAAGGATGCAGCCAAACAGCCGTGGGTGCCTCTGGAAAGTTTCACTGATGCTTGTTCTGGAAATTCCTAAAGATGCTGAAGGTTGGAGCCCAGGCCTATTGCTGGGTAGATGTACAGCTGCTAGGGCTACAGTCATAAGAACAGCAGAAATATAGAAAGATAGTCTCTTTTCCCTAGTTCTACTTAACGTCTTCTTCTGCTGTGTCTTATGGGCAGAAAGTAACAAGTTAGCTAAAAAAGGAATAAAGGAAATGTAATTTTCAGTAACAACAATAATATCAAAAGAGCATATTAGAGAAGGGTAAATCTGGGATTAAGAGATAAAAGATAAATAATTATCACAGAAATCTTAAGTATCGACAGGTAAGTATTAAATGGGGAGTATTGATAATGAGAATCTTGCATTAAAATTTGAAGATATTTCTAAATTAATTAACATCATGGGATCCTAGAATAGCCACAGAAGTTCCTGATTGGGGGGGGCGGCAGATCTGACTCTATCAGCACCTGCTTTGCAGTCTTATTCATCTTACTAGTGATTCTCAAACTATGTATGACCTCTGGCCCAATGACAGATAGTGAGGGACAGTCTAGAGAGTCACAAACTAATACAAAAATACAATTTATTCCTTTGGATTTTATATTGAATGATTTACATTTCTATACCTTTTTTTCTATCCATAAAATAAGGATAATTTACATAATTAATTAGAGGAATTATTTAAAATGACCAAGAGATTGTTGACTTCAGCAAGATGGCGAAATAGGTGGTTCTAACAACAGTCCCCCTCACAGTAAGAAGAACTAGCAACTATCTATAGACATTTGCCTTTATGAAGATCCTAAAACCCAGAGGTGAGGCACAATGACATGGAACACAAAAACCAAGAAAACAAACTAAGAAGGAAAAGAGGAACAGATTCACTTTGACCATATCACCCTTCTGCCAGATGAGTACAGCACCACACTAAGGAGTCTCACTGGGCCTAAAGTTTCTCCAGTGAGAAAAGGAGAATTAAGGTGGATACCCAGCTTCCCCAGCATTCTGAGACAAGTAGTCCAAATAGATATTGCATCATAGGGATCACTGGGGAATCAGTTAGAGATGGAGAGGGGGATGGGACTCACAGCAACCAGCACACACATCTCAGCAGACTGTGTTCCTTAATGGCAACAGCACTTGAATAAAGATCACAAAAGCAGCTTTGCTCATCTGCAGACCTGAGCCTGTGGCTCTGTCTGACCATGCAGCTTGATTGTTAGTACTGCTCAATTTGGGTCTCTAGCTGACAGGCCATCCTGGCCATACATAGCCCATTCTAGAGCCCCACCTGGACAGGGAAGCAAATCACTGGCTCCACTCAATACTGAGCATATCCTCCAGCTTTGCCAAACCAGGAAGCCTAGCCAGAGACAATAGGTAGCTGCACAGCACGTCTTACGGCCTACTAGGGCAGAGACACAAGTCAGCAACCCCCCCCCCAGCCACTGAAAAAGGCTGAAACACAAAACCCCTTCCTCAGTACACAGATACTAAGGATACAAGGATCACAAAGAATCAAGTAAATGTAACACCACTAAAGAAAACTCAAAGCTCCAATATCTGGCTTTAAAGAAATGGAGGTCCATGAACTATCAGACAAAAAAAAATAATTCTCTTAAAGAAATTCAGTGAAATACATTAAAAACAGATTGACAACTAAACAAAATTAGGAAAACAATGCATGAACAGTATGAGTTCAACAAAGATCCTTTTTAAATTAAAAAGAACAACAACAAACAAAAACCCCAGAAATCCCAGAGCTGAAGGCTACAATGACAGAACCAAAGAATTCAATAGAAAACTTCAACTGCAGATTCAAACAAACAAAAGAAAAAAAAATCAGCAAATTTAAAGATAAGTTATTTGAAATTATCCAGAGAGGAGAAGAAAAAGAAATTTTAAAAATGTAAAGAAAGCTACATAAATTATGGATAGCATTAAGAGAAACAATCTCCACATTATCAGAGTCCCAGAAGGAAAAGAGAAGGACAAGGTGGGGGTTGGGGGGTGAGCTTATTTAAGTGTAAAATGGCTGAGAATTTCTCAAAGTGGGGAAAGTTCTAGATATCCAAGTTCATGACTCACTGACTCACAGATCCCCAAAAAGTTTCAACCCTGAAAGATCTTCTCCAAGTCACATTGTAATGAAAGTCTAAAATCAAAGACAGAGAAAGAATTTTGAAAGCAGCAAGAGAAACTATAAACTATCAGGAGAATTCTCAGCAGAAAACTTGCAGCCCAAGAGAGACTGGAATGATATATTCAAAGTGCTTAAAAGAAACAATAACAACCATACCAACCAAGAGTACTTACTTTCCCCAGTAAAGCTGTCCTTCAGAAATGAAGGAAAGATAAGGTTTTCCCAAACAAAAAGTGAGGGAGTTTAGCACCACTAGACGTGCCTTATAAGAAATGCTAAAAGGAGTTCTTCATGTTAAAATTAAAGGATGCTAATTAGTAATATGAAAGCATATGAAAATATGAAACATCCTAATAAAGGTAAGTATATAGTCAAATTCAAAATATTCCAATACTGTAATATGGTGGTGTGTTGGTCACTTAACTCTCATATAAAGGTTAAAGAATAAAAATATTAAAATTAGCTATAGCTCTGGGCACCCAGGTGGCTTAGCCAGTTAAGCAACTGACTCTTGGTTTCTGGTCAGTTCATGATCTCACAGTTGTGGATTGAACCCCACATCAGGCTCTGTGCTCAGTGCACAGTCTGCTTCAGATTCTCTCTCCCTCTCTCTCTTTCTCTCTCTCTCTCTCAAATGAATAAATAAAATATTTAAAAAAATAGCTATAGCTCCAATAATTTGTTTATAGATGCACAATACTAAAAGATGTAAATTATTACATCAAAATAAAATATCAGTGGAGGAGTAAAAGGGTAGAGTTTTTGTATGCAATTAAAGTTAAGTAGCTATCAGTTTAAAATAAATTATTATAACTATAAATTGTTTATGTAGGTTCATGGTAACCACAAAGCAAAAAACCACAGTAGATTTACAAAAGGTAGAAAAAGAAATCAAAGCATATCATCAGAGAAAATCATCAATTCATTAAGAAAGACAACGAGAGAAAGAAATGAGCAAAGAAATTATAAAACAGCCAGAAAACAACAAATAAGAGGTTATTAATAAGTCCTTACTATCAATACTTATTTAAATAGGAATGGATTAAGTTCTCCAATTGAAGGATATAGAGTGACTGAATCAAAAAAAAGAAAAAAGACCCAACTATATGCTGCCTACAAGAAACCCACTTCAGCTTTAGGGGTCCACATAGGCTCAAAAGGAAGGAATGAAAAAAAGATATTCCATGCAAACAGAACAAAAAAGAAGGTAGGGCAGCTATACTTATATTAAACAAAATAGACTAAGGTAAAAAAACTGTAACAAGAGGCAAAGAAGGTTATTATAACATAAAGAGTTTAATTCATCATGAAGATATAACAATTATAAATATATAAATATCCAACATCAGAGGACCTAAATATATTAAGCAAAGAGTAACAGTTCTGAAGGGAGAAATAGAAAACAATACAAAAAGAGTAGAAAACTTCAAAACCCCACTTTTTCAACAATGGATAGATCATCCAGACAGAAAATCAATATAGAAATGAAAATCTTAAACTATACTTTAGACCAAATGGATCTAACAGACATATGCAGAACATTCCATTCAACAGCAGCAGAATACACATTCTTCTTAGGCACACATTTCTCCAGGATGGATGATATGTTAATTCATGAAACAAGCCTTTACAAATTTAAGAAAATTGAAGTCATGCCAAGTATCCACAAAAAAACTAAAAAACTGTTAGAATTAGAATAAATTTAATAAACTAGCAGTATACAAGACTGACATATAGAAATCAGTTATATTTCTACACACTAACAATAAAGTATCTAAAAAATAAAGAAAACAATGCTATCCACAATAACTTCAAAAACAATAAAATAATTAGGAATAAATATAACCAAGGAGGTGAAAGATCTGTACACCAAAAACTGTAAGACTTTGATGAAAAAATTAAAGAAGGCACAAATGAATGGAAAAATATCTCCTATTCATGGATCAGAAGAATTAATATTTTTGACATGTCTGTACCACACAAAGCCATCTATAGATTCAAAGAAATCCCTATCAAAATTCCAATGGCACTTTTTAAAAACAATAGAAAAACAATCCTAGAGTTTCAATGGAACCATAAAAGAGCCTAAATAAACAAAGCAAGCCTAAGAAAGAAGTACAAAGCTGGAGGTGTTATATGTCCTGATTTCAAACTATACTACAAAGCTACAGTAATCAAAATAGTGTGGTACTGACATAAAAAAAGACAAATCAATTTAACACAATCAAGATCCCAAAATAAAACCCTCACATATATACAGTCAACTAATATTTGATAAAAGAGCCAAGACTACTCAATGGTGAAAGGATAATCTCTTTAACAAATGATGCTGGGATAATTGGATAATGACACACAGAAGAAAGAAAATGAAGCCTTATCTTACACCATACACAAAAAGTAACTCAAAATGGATTAAGCTTAAACATAAAATTTAAAACTATAAAACTGGAGGAGTAGCAAGATGGTGAAGGAGTAGGAGACCTAAATTTCTTCTGGTCCCAGGAATTCAGCTAGATAGGTATCAAACCATTCTGAACACCTAGAAACTCAACAGGAGATTGAAGAAAAGAATAGCAGCAACTCTCTGAACAGAAAAGCGACCACTTCCTGGAAGGATTATATTCTATCCCTTCATTGTAGTTAACCTTATTTCTTGTGTGTGTGTGTGTGTGTGTGTGTGTATATATATACATATATATATCTCTTTTATTAAATTTATTGTAGTTCTAACATTTTTTAGTTTTTTTGTGGAGTCTTTAGGATTTTTCTATAAATAAGATCATCTACAAACAAAGATGATTTTACTTCTTTCTTTCTGATTTGGATACCTTTTTATCTATTTTTCTTGACTAATTGCTTAGATTAGTATTTCCAATACTATGTTGAACAGGAGTGGTGATAGTGAACATCCTTGCCTTGTTCCTGATCTTAGAGAAAAAACTTTCAACATTTCATCATTGAGTATAATACACACACACACACACACACACACACACACACATATATATATAAGCTGTTCTCTCTTTAAAATTTTGGGATACAGTTTCTTCTAATAGATCAAAATATACCCTAAATCTCTAGTGTATGGCTTTGTTCTAGTCTCTTCCCTGATCGCATTCTCTCCCCCCTTTTTTTTAAATTTCTCTTCTTTCTCTTTTCAACCAACTTCTTCTCTTACCAATTCCTTTTATAAAATCATTTATAATTTTCATCTTTACCATCATATTCCATCCCTTCATTGTATTTACCCTTATTTTTGTAAATATTTAAGTTTTTATTCCTTTAAAATTTTGGGAGGCACTTTCTTCTAACAGACAAAGTTAGCCCCAAATCTAGTGTGTGGCACTGATCTATTCACCAGCCTGATCATATTTGATCATATTCTTTATTATTTTTTCTTTCTTTCCCTTTATTTTCCCCCTGGTTTCCTGGGAATTTGTTACAGCAAATTAGGTAATCTGGAAGAAATGGATGCATTCCTAGAGATGTATCAACTACCAAAACTGAACCAGGAAGAAATAGAAAACCTGAACAGACCTATAACCACTAAGGAAATTGAAGCAGTCATCAAAATTCTCCCAAAAAACAAGAGCCCAGGGCCAGATGGCTTCCCAGGGGAATTCTACCAAACATTTCAAGAAGAATTAATACCTATTCTTCTGAAACTGTTCCAAAAAATAGAAATGGAAGGAAAAGTTCCAAACTCATTTTATGAGGCCAGCATTACCTTGATCCCCAAACCAAAGACCCCATCAAAAAGGAGAATTACAGACCAATATCCTTGATGAACATGGATGCAAAATTCTCACCAAAATACTAGCCAATAGGATCCAACAGTACATTAAAAGGATTATTCACCAGGACCAAGTGGGATTTATTCCTGGGCAGCAAGGTTGG
>NW_027687113.1:0-365 GCF_054177405.1 Leptonychotes weddellii | reverse complement strand
AAAAATCAACCGGCTTGGCTCTGGAAGAGCTGGGAGACGAAGAGGAAACTGAAGTCCCACCCTTACAGAGACAGTACAACTAACAGCCCCATGGAAATACAGCATAGAAACAGCAGTTTGATAAACTCCTTGGGTGTATGGGAGGGAGATTTATTTACTATTCTCGGAGTGTCTGCTGGAGGGGCATGGTATCTTTTAGGAGACTTCCCCAAGAACAAAGGAGCTGGCAGATGCCATTTCCCTCCTCCAGCTCCCAGCCAGATACACAGACACCCATGGGAACCAGTGTAGTGCAACACTCTCCACCTAGCTTGCTAACAGTGTACCCCACCCCACACTCTTCTGTGGACCCACACCCTCCATCC
>NW_027687112.1:0-365 GCF_054177405.1 Leptonychotes weddellii | reverse complement strand
GTGTCAAAGAAGTCTTGAAAAAGTGGAAGCTTAATTGTTTTGTCCTTCACATTTAGGTTTACAATCCATCTCAAATCAACTTTATGTGTGATGTGAGGCAGGGATCAAGTTTTGCCCTTTTTCATATGAATATCTGTCATGCACATACAAGACAAGGTAAGGCCAAGACCTGACTCATTTAGTCATGAAGATACAATGAGCCACTTCCAGATTCAGGTAGGTTTTACTGTACAGACAGTGAAAGAATAAAAGCTTCCCACATACCAAGGACACAACTTGTCCCACACACCAAGGACAACACCAAAGCAAAAGGGGCTAGATGACTGCATTGAGGTTTGTGGGATACCCCATTGTGGAGGAGCCAA
>NW_027687111.1:0-365 GCF_054177405.1 Leptonychotes weddellii | reverse complement strand
TAATTTCTCTTATTTTAAAGCCAGTCAGGTTCCTCTCAGTTTACTTTTTTAACCTTGGAAGAGTTATAGGATCTGGATTGCGGAAACCAGTGAAAGAAACAGTGAATTATCAGTACAATCGCATGTTGTTGGTTGTGGAGTTATTTTAAAAAGGGTGGGGAGGAGGGGCTTTCACCTCATGTGGGCTTGGATTCAAATTCAAACTTGGTGTCTTTCTCGCTACGATAATAGTAGCTACCATTTAAATGCCCTGTTTTGTGCCAAGTATCATGTTACATGCATGATTTCATTTAATCCTCTGAACATCCTCGCTACTCAGTGCCTGAGAGCCTTCCTGGCACATAGTAAGAACTTGATAAATGTTT
>NW_027687110.1:0-365 GCF_054177405.1 Leptonychotes weddellii | reverse complement strand
TTTGATAGCGAGAGACACAGCGAGAGAGGGAACACAAGCAGGGGGAGTGGGAGAGGGAGAAGCAGGCTTCCCGCTGAGCAGGGAGCCCGATGCAGGGCTTGATCCCAGGACCCGGGATCATGACCTGAGCCGAAGGTGGATGCTTAACGACTAAGCCACCCAGGCGCCCCTTGGATATTTTCTTTAAAGAATTGTCTGGTCAAGTCTTTTGCTCGTTTTTCTATTGGGCTTTCTCATCTTTTTTTTTTTTTTAAAGATTTTATTTATTTATTTGATAGCGAGAGACACAGGAGAGAGGGAACACAAGCAGGGGGAGTGGGAGAGGGAGAAGCAGGCTCCCCACAGAGCAGGGAGCCCCATGCGGG
>NW_027687109.1:0-365 GCF_054177405.1 Leptonychotes weddellii | reverse complement strand
TTTTTTTTTTTTTTAAGATTTTATTTATTTATTTGAGACAGAGAGAATGAGAGACAGAGAGCATGAGAGGGAGGAGGGTCAGAGGGAGAAGCAGACTCCCTGCCGAGCAGGGAGCCCGATGCGGGACTCGATCCCGGGACTCCAGGATCATGACCTGAGCCGAAGACAGTCGCTTAACCAACTGAGCCACCCAGGCGCCCTAAGCATTTCTGTTCTTAATTTTAAATTTTCCTTGGGCTTAGAAAATGAATATGTCATGCCAAATAATTTTTAGGTTGCTTTCACATGTAATTTTTGGGATTGTCTTCTCTGCTTGCTGAGAATTTTTAATAACCAGAGGATATTGGCCAGAATGTGACTAGATT
>NW_027687108.1:0-365 GCF_054177405.1 Leptonychotes weddellii | reverse complement strand
GCGACAGCTGCCACCGTGATGGCCAGCGGGACCCCCCAGCTGAGGAACAACGGGCAAACGAGGCAGCCAAGGTCAGGCCCTGCTCCCAGCGAAGCCAGAAGGGGCAAAGCCAGGGACGCTCGGCAGACAGAACGGTGCTGCCGAACCCTGGACCACACATCAGCCCCGCACAAAGCGGGGCAGGAGTGCTCAACTCCCCGCACCCGGCCCCGCTCTGCCCCCGCCCTGCCAGGCCCACCCTCATGTCGCAGAGCACAGGGATGTCCCCGCCTCCTGCCTGGTCCGACGCACCCCCCAGCCCCTCAGAGGCGGGGTTCTAATTCAGAACTGCTGGGCTCCCATCAAAAGGAATGAGATCTTGCCAT
>NW_027687107.1:0-365 GCF_054177405.1 Leptonychotes weddellii | reverse complement strand
TAACTGGTGAGGTCCTTCCCTTGTTCCCAGTCTTCTTTGGTCAGCTGGTAGAGTGCAGACAGTCCCCCAAGGCTCCAGGGGAGGATGGAGCCAACAGTGGAAGGTGCCTGGATCTGACCTAGGTGGGAGGAGGGCTCCCGGGAAAGCAGCCCACCTAGGAACACCTGTGATGGACTTTCACCTGAGATGTCAGGGGGGGTTTTGCTGTCATATGTCCTAGCCCACCCTGGCCAATCCCATTTTCTTCATAACTCACTCTCCTCCTCCAGCTCTGCAGCTTGGGCATCTCATTGGCCCCGGCCAAAGGCCTTCTGGATCCTGAACATTTAATATTTAACTGCTTGATGTTAAGGAGCACGGAGTCG
>NW_027687106.1:0-365 GCF_054177405.1 Leptonychotes weddellii | reverse complement strand
TCTGGAGGACCCTCCTTACCTTCCTCCATTTGTCTTCATCCAAACAGGGAGGTAACTAGATGCATGTGTCACTGAAGACCCACTGGCAGCATATTTTTGTGAAAAGGTACAAACTTTATGCGCTTAAGAGTAGGCTACAGTGTATCATATACATAGTTTTAGATTTAATGAAAGGACAGAGTGGTGAAAGGTGATCGCCATCCGCCCTTAGCTGTAAAAGACAGGGGTTGAAGACAGACTGATGTTCTCATCACAGAAGGCTTTCCTTTGCTAGCTTTAACCTTCAAGATGCTGGTACATCTTCTCAACGGGAATGACAGAACAGCAAAAGCAAATTCTGCATGAGTAATTTTTATTTATTTTTA
>NW_027687105.1:0-365 GCF_054177405.1 Leptonychotes weddellii | reverse complement strand
GACACCTGGTCTGCATAGGCATCAGGCACCAGCTCTCGGGCACTGCTGAGAAAATGCCAATCCTCTTTTTAGTAACATGGTAATTACGTTAAATGCTGTCCATTCCTGGAAGGTCCCCCTTGCGCCAAGCCTCTCTCATGCCTGCTCGTCCTTCAAAGCTCATCACCCCTGTAGGGGAGCTTTCCCCCTTCACTTCTGGGTTGCTATGGCAACCGGAGCATGCCTCCACAATAGCACCATCCCAGTGGCCAGGATTCTTCCTTTAAATTGTTTTTGGCCTTACTAGAACACGACTTTATTTCCCCAGCATCTGGCATGTTGCTAATAAAGTAGACTCAGTAAGCAGTCAGTAAAATGCTTATTGA
>NW_027687104.1:0-365 GCF_054177405.1 Leptonychotes weddellii | reverse complement strand
GTCTATCCCATAGCAATTCCCCAACAAACATTTGTTAGCTTGATTTGAGATTTAATTAGACAAGGTTACAGACCCCCCTTCATTTAAATAGTATTTATTCAAAGATTATCCTGTAGCATTTTCAATTTAATTCCTTAATGTAACAGTGGGGAGAAATGAAAATCTGTAGGACTAACTTTATTTATTAAATCATTCAGAAAGGATTTATAGGTGATCAAAAGGCCCAGATAACCTGCACTTCTTATGTTGACAATGGGACTGCAGAGGAGGGGAGAGAATGGGCAGTGTACTCTGTCTTACTAAGTAGCTAATGTGATGAACCCTTGCCCCCGAGTGTCCCTATTCATTCCCTATTATCGAGTGTG
>NW_027687103.1:0-7091 GCF_054177405.1 Leptonychotes weddellii | reverse complement strand
GGGTGGCTCAGTTGGTTAAGCGACTGCCTTCGGCTCAGGTCATGATCCTGGAGTCCCTGGATCAAGTCCCGCATCGGGCTCCCTGCTCGGCAGGGAGTCTGCTTCTCCCTCTGACCCTCCCGACCCTACCCCCTCTCATGTGCTCTCTCTCTCAGTCTCTCTCTCTCAAATAAATAAATAAAAATCTTTAAAAAAAAAAAGAACACATGATTGCCAGCAATTCAATATAGCTCCCGCATCTTTTTTTTTTTTTTTAAGATTTTATTTATTTACTTGACAGAGAGATAGACAGAAGAGCACAAGCAGAGGGAGTGGCAGAGGGAGAGGGAGAAGCAGGCTCTGCACTGAGCAGGGAACCCGATGCGGGACTCGATCCCAGGACCCTGAGATCATGACCTGAGCCGAAGGCAGACGCTTAACCATCTGTAGCTCCCGCATCTTTTACATAGATTATCTCCTGCTAAACTGTGAATACTCATGTACTGTGTATTAATGCAGGAAATGTCCTAAACTTGGAATCTTCAAAATTATTAATAGCATTACATATGTATAAAGTAATAAAATAACAGACTTTCTGATTACCCAAATCATTATAAGGACCCATCGCAAATATTTCCTTCACAATTACCTTTCACTTTTCCTCCCCAGTGTCAGAATATCACCAGCTCCTGGAAGTGGATGAGATTATGTGACTAGGTGAAACAACAGACCAATTTCTAATTGAAATTTAGTCCTTTATCTCCTTCCATTGTGCCAGGTAGAAAATCCCTTCATATAAGTTGCTTGCATCTTTTTTTTTTTTTTTAAGATTTTATTTATTTGAGAGAGAGAGAATGAGAGACAGAGAGCATGAGAGGGGGGAGGGTCAGAGGGAGAAGCAGACTCCCTGCCGAGCAGGGAGCCCGATGTGGGACTCGATCCCGGGACTCCAGGATCATGACCTGAGCCGAAGGCAGTCGCTTAACCAACTGAGCCACCCAGGCGCCCCAAGTTGCTTGCATCTTGAACCTGTCAAGTATTAGAAGAAAAGCTTTAGTCTGTTTTCTTTGAGAATTTGTCCCTATGGAAATGATTAGGTGGTGTATTAAGATTCTTCGGAGAATCAGAATTAATAGAGTGATCTGCTGGATATATTGACAGTGGGCAAGCTGGGTGTCCAACAGAGTCGATGGTTTAATTCCAGTTCAAGTCTGGGGGTCAGAACCAGCGGAGCCAATGGTATGATTCTCATGTGAAGGCATGCAGCCTCCAGACCCCCAAAAAGCTGATGTTTCTGTTCAAGTCCCAAGGCAGAAAAAACGCTGATGTCCCAGTTCAGAGGCAGTGAGATAGGAACAAATCTTACTAAAGGTACGGTCAGCCTTTTTGTTCTGTTCAGACCTTCAACTGTTTGGATAAGGACCATCTAGATTAGGGAAGGCAATCTACTTTCCTTAGTCTATGATTTAAAATTGTTAATCTCATTCAAAAACATCCCCTCACAACAACATCCAAAATAACATTTGACCAAATATCTGGGCACCCCAGGCCCAGTTAATTTGGCACATAAAATTATCTATCGTAGGTGTTATATTCTCAGTTGGTTTTATTCTGAGATTTCCCAATGGCTTTGAAAACCACATCTTTGCTTTGATTTATGCCTGAAGACAGAATTAGATTGCTGTTTTCTTAAAGATTTACTCAGCCTTACCATTTCCCTTTGGAGTTGAAAAGCAGTTGCCTCTTGCACGGCTGCATTTTCTGAATTTATGTATTCTCTCTCTTCCGTTTTATTCCTATTTCCAAGATAACTAACAGCAAATGAAGCAACGGCAAGGAACATAGCCTACAAATATTCTAACTTCCAAGTCACTCTGAGACCAAAGCTGACAGAGCTATGTTATAGAGAACATGGAGACTTATCATGCAATAAAGGACAAAGTGGCAATATTTCAATTTCTTAGTGCACCAATCTAGAAGTGAAATGTGTCACTTCTCATATAATTTTTTCACTTCTCATATTTTTTAATCAAACTAAGACTCATGACCTTGCCTATCTACTAATACTGCTGGTAAGTTCAATTTTAAAGACTAAAAGAGAAGAAAACCAGAGTATTTGTTAATTCCCCTAACGACGCCAAAATAAGTTTCATAATTTATTGAAATCTTTTTTTTTTCCCATAATATCACCAATAATCTTCTACAAAGTAAGCTGGGACTGTCACACAGTAGTTTTCAAACTCTAGGACTTGACTTATTTTTGAGTAACAAAATCAATTATTTAATTGTGTTTCAAAGACGGGAGAGAGGCAGAGGGAGAGGGAGAGAGAAAATCTTAAGTAGGCTCCATACCCAGCATGGAGTAGGACTCGGGGCTGGATTTCACAACCCTGAGATCATGACCTGAACCGAAATCAAGAGTCAGACCCTTAACCATTTCAGCCACCCAGGAGCCCAGGAACCACATATTTTTAAAAATATATTGCTAACAAATAAGTGAGAACTCTTTGTCTTAAACATTTGAATATTAGAACATTACCCTCATATAAAATATCATCTTTTTGACATTAAATTTTTCCTGAACTTCTCCAGTGATGCAAATAGTACCAATTCCAGTTCTTTATTTAGTACACATGATATTTTTCAACCCAACACTTATTAAAAAAAAAAAAAAGGCTGTTTCTCCAGTAGGGTCAAAGCATACTTCATCATTCAATAACTTGTCAAAAGTTTATTAACAGAAGAGTTTGACTACTGCATATCTCACAAATCTGAGCTCATGACCTGAGCTGAAATCAAGTCAGGTGCTCGACTGACTGAGCCACCTGGGCACCCATCAAAGAACATTTTTAAATAAAAATGGATAGACTGTAATAGACCAGAACAGAATAGATCACAGTTCATCCTAGTCAAACAAAAGTATTCTTTTGTAAAATTATATATATGTATATATAAATTATATACATGCACGTATATATCAGCCCAAAATATACATGTATTATATTATTAAAATACAAAATTATAATACAGAGATAAACTATAGTTCACAGTCAAAAATGTTTAAAATCACAATTTTAATGTATGAATTGAGACTGTGGCAGCTAAGGGTATTATACTTTACATGGTTTTAGACAAACTTATATACTACACTGACATTTTACAAAGCTCTTTCACATATATTTTATTTCACCCTTAAAACAACCTTATAAATATGCATAGTTATCTACAAAATGCAAAACTAAGTCTAAATAATATGGTGACTTGACCAAGGGGATAATTTGAAATTGGTAAGGTAAGGTCCTATCACAATTATGATTTTAAATGGTATCCTTTTTGCTACCCAATCCCACTGCCAAAATCATTATGGCATATAGCTTATTTTAGAATTTACTCTCCTTCCTGGATTCTAAGATTATCCCTTTACATTATTTACATATAGAAATAACTATGTTTCTTAAAATGGATTTAATTATTTAATATATAGAGTCTGAAGCAGCTCAGTACTAGATTATGTCTCTTAACATTGAAGACAAATAAAATAGAGAAATTACTTTCTTTTAAGCTGCAGAACTCGTTAGGTGATTACATCTATTCCAAATTAAGCACATTATTAGACACTTGGGTGTACAACAATAAATGACGTACCTACCCTGAAGAAGCTTGATGGGGATGAAGATGTGCAAAAATAAAAGACAATACAATGTAAAAGTATGATTGGAGAGACATATACAGAATTCTGGAGAATATTGAGGACATGATCAATTCTACGTGAGACCTCATAAGATATTGAGTAATGATGAGTTTGGCAAGGAAATTTGAATCAAACCTTTTTGATAACCAGCAAGACATAAAAGAGGAGCTTCTCTTGTTAGCTAGAAAAGCCAATGCAGTTCAAACAGTTGTTATGATGGAGATTTCAAAGAAAGAAAGGTAGCTGGTAATATTAAAGGGTCTTGTTATGAATATTCTGAAAACCACTAAAATCTCATATTTAAAATTATGAACCATGCAACCAAATTCCCTAGATTCAAATTTTGGTCCGTTCAAGAACAAGTTATTTACCTTTCTGTACTTTATCTTTCCTGTATGTAAAATAAGTATTATAGTAGAATTTACCTCAAGTTTTTATCAGTATTTTTTTTAAAGATTTTATTTATTTATTTGAGACAGAGAGAATGAGAGACAGAGCATGAGAGGGAGGAGGGTCAGAGGGAGAAGCAGACTCCCTGCCGAGCAGGGAGCCCGATGCGGGACTCGATCCAGGGACTCCAGGATCATGACCTGAGCCGAAGGCAGTCGCTTAACCAACTGAGCCACCCAGGCGCCCTCAAGTTTTTATCAGTATTAAAAAATGTGTCTGTGTGTGTGTGTCTGTGTGTGTGTGTTTGTGTGTTCTTTGCTTACCAATTTATAAACACTATATAAGTTATTGTCATTATCATTATATGTCAAAGAATAAAATTTGGGTTTTGTTTTTACATTTGTATTCTTTTTTTTATTATGTTATGTTAACCACCATACATTACATCATTAGTTTTTAATGTAGTGTTCCATGATTCATTGTTTGTGTATAACACCCAGTGCTCCATGCATTACGTGCCCTCTTTAATACCCATCACCAGGCTAAGCCATCCCCCCCACGCCTAGAACCCTAAGTTTGTTTCTCAGAGTCCATAGTCTTTCATGGTTCATCTCCTCCTCCTATTTCCTCCCCTTCATTCTTCCCCTCCGGCTATCTTCTTCTTCTTTTTTTTTTTTTTTAACTTTTCTTATGGCAATGGATATATCTTCTTACTGAAGGGCTATTAGGAAGGGGATGACCTGATTCATCCAAACTAATTTCTCTAAGCATTCATTCCTTCTTATTTTCCTTAACTCCTATTTTTTTTTATTTTCTAAATACATAGTTGATTGGATATGATTTTTTAATCAAAAGTAACAAAGTAAAAATATTTAATTGGTCTAATTCTGTGGATGTGAGGCTAACATATGAAAGTTCCACTACATTATACCAAAATGTATTTTGTAAGGCAGACATTGTTAATTGTTATTTTAAAGTTTAACTTCTAGAAAGTTTCAGTTTTGTTGTGTCAGATAATATTTATTTTATTACATGTAGTTCATATGTACTTCATTCAAATAATAAGAAGCTGTATATTCTGAATTAGGATGCCATGATTTTCATTACTGTTTTGCAGTAGCAATCACACTAACCCAACAGTGAGTATAGTAATTGGTTCCAACTTGCTTGACAGACATTATGCAAACTCAGAACTTTCTTTGTTATGGCATACAGTTATGGTAATAGACCTTATTTTCAATGCAATTTGTAGTCTATAAAACAATGTCATTTTCATTATCTCATTTTATTTGTCTCATAATGATTCTATGTAGTGTTTCTTGTCCATTCAAAAGGACAATAAGCTTTTCCACCAAATATTTGAAAAAATTGCCATCAGCTCATGATAGAAGAAAATGTTCAATCATAAATGCTCCAGTCTACACAATAAATGGCAAATGTGTGAATTTTTTTCTTGTTAACCTTACCTTGTTGGTCCATGTTGGAATGAAGTGTTTTGATGAAAAAAAAAAAAAAAACTTTTTAAGCAAATAAAAAGGGGGAAGAAAAAAATGTTAAGAGAAAATAAAATAATTACAGGAAAAAAGTTGATGAAAACATTTGTGAACATCACAGTATTATTGTGAGGGACTAGAATCCCACCAAATGGATGATCCTATTTCAATTTCCTTTGCAAACTTATAATATAGTAGAGAGAAGTTCAACCAACATTTGTGGCTGGAGAAATTCTTACTAAAGAAATGTGAAATAATAAAATACAAATAACCTGAAATCAACATATGAGATAATTCAAAATCCTTTTAGTCTTAATCAAATATATCTATCAGTTGGGTTACCAAGTCACTGGATGATAGCAAAATATTGAAATAATCACGTGAACTTCAGATATTCTGGTTTCTGATTATGATTTCTAATTGCAAATTAATTAATATTTTTCTATCTCCATTTTCCCCATATGAAATTTAGATATTATGAGTCAAACTCTATATACTAAGAGGGATCACTGGGTCATACAAACAGAGAGAATCATTACAGAAATAAAAATTATACAATATAGGGGTGCCTGGGTGACTCAGTCATTAAGCATCTGCCTTTGGCTCAGGTCATGATCCCAGAGTCCTGGGATCGAGCCCCGCATTGGGCTCCCTGCTTAGCGGGAAGTCTGTTTCTCCCTCTCCCGCTCTCCCTGCTTGTGTTCCCTCTCTCACTGTGTCTCTCTCTGTCAAATAAATAAATAAAATCTTTAAAAAAAATGAAAAAATATACAATATAATCTAAATAATACATTCTAGATACAATGTAATCTAGGTAATATCTATCTAGTAGCATAGCTACAGTCAGTCTTCATCAGGCTATTGTTTATATAACCCTACTACAATATTCATATCTAAAATAATAAACTATTACTCCAGTTTTACAGACATATGAGTCATTAATTATTTTTTTATATAAAACCCCATAGTAAGTGTTGGAAATAAGACCTCAAATTATTCTTCAAATTCAAAATATTATCTCTTACATGCAGTCATTTAAAGGCAGACCTCAATGTGAGACAGGAATCCATCAACATCCTAGAGGAGAACATAGGCAGTAACCTCTTTGACATCAGCCACAGCGACTTTTTTCAAGATACATCTCCAAAAGCTGGTGAAACAAAAGCAAAAATGAACTTTTGGGACTTCATCAAGATAAAAAGCTTCTGCACAGCAAAGGAAACAGTCAACAAAACAAAGAGGCAACCCACAGAATGGGAGAAGATATTTGCAAATGACGCTACAGATAAAGGGCTGGTATCCAAGATTTATAAAGAACTTCTCAGGGGCGCCTGGGTGGCTCAGTCGGTTAAGCGTCTGCCTTCGGCTCGGGTCGTGATCCCTGGGTCCTGGGATCGAGCCCCGCGTCGGGCTCCCTGCTCAGCGGGAAGCCTGCTTCTCCCTCTCCCACTCCCTCTGCTTGTGTTCCCTCTCTCGCTGTGTCTCTCTCTGTCAAATAAATAAATAATATCTTTAAAAAAAAAAAAAAGAACTTCTCA